>NW_010238544.1:0-8763 GCF_000690775.1 Eurypyga helias | reverse complement strand
GGGGGGGGGGGGAGAGGGAGGGAGAGTTTCAGCTACAGAGACAAGCAGTGGCTGCACCCTCATCGACGGCGAGGCAGGGCGCAAATTCTGGTGGAGCCCACAGCGGAAAGGGGGGACAGCCACCGAGAGCACAAGGGCAGCAGGGGTTGGTTCCGCAGCTGCGGCAGCTCCGCACCCCGCGCCGGGGCTGCCTGCGCAGCCTGCCGAGGCTGGGCTGTGGTCATGCAGACGCTTGGGTAGGGCTGGGATCAGGCTCAGACATGAAGTCCTGTCCCTCCATAAGCAGGGCTGGGATAGCAAAGTTTCCCCTTTCTAATGATAAGTCTTAGGAACTTCGTATAACAGGAAGATCAGCGTGTGGGTGTATTTATGCTGAAATTAACTTACGTTTAATCACATACAGCAAATAGCTGGTTTTCTGTCTGCTTTAACAGAGTCTGTTTCAAAAGTACTTGCCTGAACTTGAACATTAATTCAGATTAAGGTAGGATGTGAAACTAAAGCACGACTGTTGATCCTGAAGAACTGCAACTGCAGCTCTCTCCCTGCGGAACAAGAATATCTTGATCCAGTTTGGTTTAGCTTAGCTAAACCGGATGACAGCGTAAGTCACGCTTCTGAGAGGTCCCCCAAACTGTTACAGACATGCTTTTCAGTAACTAAACCATCAATTCCTTGCATGACTAAATTCTTATTAGCAGATGTAATTTCTATTACATACAGTTAATGAAGTAGGATTTTTTTTTTGTTTGAAGTGATAAAGAGGAGGTTTTACTGCTATAACATTTTACTGTAGAAGTCCAGATTCACTTTGTGAGGGACGTTTTTTGTCAGTGTGGTGGTGGTTTTTTTGGGTAAGAACTGCCCACACTCGCCAGTGCAGTCTGACCTGCTAAGACGATGCAGTTGTTGGTGAGTTTTGTCAGGGCTAGGACCACTCTGCAAGGACAGCAGCTGACATCCCAGGCTCTGTGCCTGCTAGGCCAGAGTGAACGTACGTACTGCCAATAAGCAGTGTTTTACTGCATGGAGCTCCTGGTTTTACACTGCCATTGCTTGACTAACTTCCACGGAGATAACATTGTTACGAAACAAAGAAAGTGCAAGGCAAATCAAATCCAGCAGTTCTTGGAGCCCAGCAGAATGGTTTTTCCTAGCAGTCACGCTCCAGAAGCTCTGGAGCATCCCTGTCCAACACATATATGGACTTATGTTGGTACTAATGACTGTCAGCTTGGTCCAGATGTTTAACACAACCTCAAGGAAGATAAATTTATATTCCCTCTAAAGATCCCATTGATGATACGACCTGATGCACCAAGAATCTAAATGGCATGCCCAAACCTATCAAAGCCAGCAGAGAGAAGGTAAGGAACACCGAGTCTCTTACAGAAGACAAGAGAAGTTATCTGAACTCTACACTGTCAGTTCTATGCCTACTCCATATAAAAACCAAACCATGGAATGATTTATATTCTTTTACTTCTTCTCAATCTGGAAAGCAAATCTAGTCATTCAAATATTTTTTTCTTTCAATTTACAAATGTTAAAGATCTGGTTACATAGTATATATCTGTAGTTGTAAGCAATGATTAGCTTTTTCATTACACAGGACTATAATCAGAGTTTTTATATTGTAAGTATATTTGTGTGCAAATACATTTCTCCTGCAATGGTTAATCTGCAGGAAAGAAGAAGGGAACATGTGTAATTAGCACAAATGTAATCACCATAAAATGATGGGAAGGGAAGACAAATGAGAATGCTTTAGAAAGGCTGTTGGTACTGGTATGCTATTTCAGATAAAGATTTTTTCCATGCTTCCCTTCCAGGTGAGATTGCAATTTCTCCCTCAGTAAGTTTAGAAAGCCTAGGCCAAATTCTTTCTCGGTGTAATTCCACTTGGATTGATTACATCAGAATGAATTTAGCCTAGTGCTTCAAAATCATGCTTCATTTCTTTCTCAGGTAAATCTGAATATAGATTATGAAACTGAAGAATGAGATCGAGCAGAGCTAAGTAACTTGAAAAACAATGCATCTCATCTTTCCGGCTTTAATCAGGCAAAACCCCAACACGAGTTGTACCTAATTACAGATAAAAAGGGAAGAAAACCCCTAAGACCCGCATTGCCTGTTTCTTTTCTCTGTTTCACACTTGTTATTCTTACAATTAACATTTATAAGCACTATAATGGAAATACATTGGGGGGGGGGAAGATTTTTTTTGGAACAGCCTTTCTGGCTGTTTATGAATCGCCAGTTTCACCGTGGTACTACAGTCAACTTCTACTGTAACTGCGGACTCCACAGCCAGCCATACCACAGCGAAACTGTGGTTACAGAACGCTCACTGGCAGGCAAGTTTGGGCGAGTGCTATCTCCAAAACAACTTTTTCTATTTCTTATTACTCCTTCAAACTATAGTTTACAAGATTTCTTGTCAGCTATATCTTCTTAAAGACCACGGTTGTCAGCCTGCTTCTCTTACTTATTTTGCATGCCCTGGCTTCATATTTTCTGTAACGACCACTTGTGTAGCTGGAGTTTCCTATGTTACCAGAACTGCAAAAATTTATAAAGGTTTTAAACATTAGAACTGAATTTTCTTCCCAGTTGTATGAGGATATCCTACTGACAGGCATATGTTTAAAAAACAAACCAAAACCAAACAAATCCAAAACAACCAAACAAAAGCAAAGCAAAACAAACCCAAAACCACTCATTAAAAATATTTAGAGACTTCAAAAGAACTGTTCAACTGAGAATCAAAGGGTGTCCCACTGCCGCTTTTAACTTTTTTTTTAAATTCTGGCTGAGGCACAGTCAGGTAGCGAACAAACTTGAAATACCTAAGATAATAGCTATTAAGGTTTTAAGAAATGATGGTGAAATAAGAAATCACTTCCGAAAACCTTTTTCCGACTCACTGAAGTTTCTTTTCAGTGCTATGTAGCATTTTTCCCTTCCACTACGAAGAAATACACACACGTACAAACTCACACATGAGAAAGCGATCTCTGTAGGAACGGAGAAGAGAACCAAGACCGCAGGAGCTGAGGCAGTAGCACAGCGAGCACAGGAGAGATGTACTGGGCTAATGATTGCCCCCTGCTACGTCCAAACAGGTGGCTTCTCACTCTGAGGACACATGTGGGGTTATCTGGGCTAAAATGGATAAAGCTGCACACATACGCAAACTTCTGCTGGTGCTATTGGACACAGGGATGGGGAGGAATTGGCTCCGCTCCAGCGGACGTTCCTGGAGAAAGGAAGCCACCACGGGACAGAGAGTGGGAAGAGGATTAAGTCCATAATACTTCTGCGTGGTAGAAGTACACACCAAATTCTGGCAGATCAGATTTCATCCCTGCTCTAGTGAACAGGGCCTGTATTTGCTATTTCACACAGGCAGAAGGCTGAAGTACAGAAACAATATTCTGTAGATCTGGAGACAGGCAGCATGTGCCCTTCCCACCTTAATAAACACGGCATATCATCATCAAAGGCCCTTCTGGAATGGGGCTGAAGTTGTTTAAACTATTGCTCCTTCTAGCAGATTTACATTTCCCACACTAACCTAAGTTTATTGCCAGGTGCCTTTCTGCAAAATGGGAAGTTTTGCTTTGAAGGCCCACTCTAAGCACTCTAGAGGGGCAGTAAAGTCAAAGCAGAAGCCATGGCAACAAAGGGATAAACTGAACTGACTGCTCCCATAGGGAAAAAAAAAAAGTAGCCTGAGAGTGGCTGTCCCAAGACTGAGGATAAGGAACAGGCTGGAGAGCTGCCGAATATAAAGAATTCCTGCTGTGTTTCCCCCAATGTGTCTCCTTTATATTCAAGAGGGTTCACTAAAACAGTTTCTGAATGCATTAGCTTTTCACATCTGGAGACATGGGTCCAATCATGCATTAGCCCATAGGGCTCCGTTTCTTTCCTGAATTAAACCAGCGTATCCATAGATGAGGAGGTATCCGGAGGAACCCCACAAAAACAGTCAGGGAAAATAATGCACCTTAACTTCCAAAGAGATGGAATCTTGCTACAGGTTTTTAGGCCCTCTCACATTCTCTTGTGAACTGCACACAAGCTGTACAAACTCTAGGTTTTGGAACAACTCCTTTGAATGTGAGAATGTACAACCACAGAGAAGTACAGAGCAGTATTTAGGAGGTATAAAGTCACACTTAGGGCACAAAGCCCCTTACCAGCTCACAGCTACCGAGAAGAGCTCCCACGTTCTCTTGCCACCTCCCATCTCTCGCTCCTCCCAGCCATAGCTCATGCAGCTGACTCTGTGTTGCACTGACTTTTGTCCTATCTGCCAAAGAGCCAACTGGGCAGCTGGAAAACTGGGCGATGCTGGGTACAGACCAAAACTAGGAACGGACTCAACCAGGGAATAAACCAAGTTAACAGAGTGTAGATTCATCCTTGTTTAGAAACAAGGTGGTCTATAGTTGAGAAAATCCCTTGACAGCTGATTATCAGAAGCTGGAAGAATATAAGGCAGGGTACTAGAAGCATCACTCTCTGCCACCTCAAAATCTGCTAATGGCAACTACCAAAATCAGAAGGTGAAACGCACCCCAGAAGACACCAATTTTGACTGCTAGTGTCCTTCCCAGAAGGGCCAGCAGACCTGCATTAGCCAGCTGAAGCTGCTTCCAGAGCAAGGCTATTTTCCAAGTGCAGATTAGAGCTAGACATAACCCAGTGCTGACGTTTTCATGCAAAAGGTGACTATTTCACCCGTGAGCCTCTTGAAAACACTTTCATGTGACTATGCCACAGATACTTGAACACACTGTCAAATGTTTATTATATGCTTGGTTTTGCTTTATCTTTGGGCATCACTGCCAAAGTCCTTACACTTCTGCGGATGTTTCCCCACACTGAGGAACTAAGTGCTTTGGAAACTCCGCTTGGATGGTTTCCCAGTTCTCCTATACAGGCTTGATTGACAAAACCAATATTGTATCTCTTTTAAAGGCTGGCAATCAGGCTGCTTAGCCCCCTTCCAGATCATTAGCACTGTTATCGTTCCGTACAGCAGCACGACCCCCAAGGTGCTCTGCTGCTAACATTTTCCCAAGATAACAAACCAGCCTTTTCCTTCCGTAAGAATTTTCAATTTCTTTGCTTCCCATCTGACAGTTGTTAAACCTGTAGTATGACTTTAAGACTCACCCCCCACAGTTACCAGCTTTCCCTAATAACCTCTTCTGAGAAACTTCAACAAAAACCTTTTAGGAGCATAAACAAGTTACAGTATATCTTAAAATAACGAATAACGGGAGAAATGTTACCTTTTTTGAAAGGTTCCTATACATTAGACAGAGTTTACACTTACAGAAAGCTGTGCTGGTTTGCGCCTCGGGTACTTTATAATGACATCTGTAATGACTTCCTCAACCATTTTCTTAGGTACTTAAATGAGGGTCACGAGCTGATAATTCCCTGGATCACCCTTATCATCTTTCCCACCTCAACAGGAAGAACACTGGCAATCTTCCAGTTTCTTCTTGTTGTAGCTGTAATGATAAATTAAATCACATTTTTTGGGGGGTTGTTTTTTCCTGGGAGGTAATTCAGCTAATACTGAAGAAATTAATTACTGACTTCATAGATTAATAATGTAGTCTGAATATTAAAAATATTAATACTCTCTACATTTACATACATATATCAGTCAATCTCAAACTGCTTTAAAAACAAAGCCAGTATCTTTTATCTCCATTCTGAAGACAAGGAAAATGCAGCACAGACCAGGACATTACAGGGCAAAGCTACAAGCAGGGTCCAAGTGTCATACTTGTATCATTGTTTGCTAAATCACATGATTCAATGAGGTCTTGTTAAAAATAAAAGTAACTCTACTCCTGCCAACTCTTTACCTTCACTAAATGTAATGCTAAGCTCAAGAGGTAACCCTCTGTATGGAAGACTAGTGTAAAAAGTATTTTACATTCTAATTTTCTCTTAATTGTCCTTTGAGCTTCCTAGGCTATTCAGGCTCATCAACTCTCCAGTGGATTTCCCAATATAATTCTGGAATAAATTACCTTTTTTTTTTTTTTTAAATATATTTGTCCTTTTAACTTCCTTTCATCTGTCTTGGTCTCTAGCTTTGCTACAAAATCATATGCATCACTCTACTTCTGTGATTCGTACTGAGTTTGTTTCCCCCTCGCGAAGTTTCTCCAGCCTGAATAAATATTTGTACCTTCTCATTTAAGCATATTTTTAAAATTTTCTCTTCCATTCCACTGTAAAGATACATGTCATCATTCTGTGTGATGCTTTTATTCATATAAACATCTAATCACATTCAGTAGTGCCAAGCTGACGGATACAGAGATACCCTGCAGCCATCAGTTCTATGGAGTAAGCAATTAGGTTCTTTTTTTCCCCGGGTCAGATCCTCAAAATGGGCTAAAACAGAGCTGTTCAGTGCAGCCAAAGCCTACAAAAAGCTGTTCTTCCTCGTATTAAGTCAGTGGATTACTCCATCTTGTTTCAGGCTCTTTTCAATTAGTTTCCTCAGTCTTCCATTCTGGTAATGGCAACCTGATATTCTTTCATTTCTCTTTCCTGAGAAAACCCATCTTGATGCTAGGCATCACATTAATAACTCCAGTGTACCTAGCATCTTTTAGCTAGAAGGATCCCAAAGAGCTCTGGAAACACTATATGCAGTTTCATTCACAGAAGTGACTCATCCATAAGCAGGAGGAGGATATACAGCAGCTATTTATTAGCACATGGAAAGAGGGTGCACAATGGGATGGGAGTTGCAAATTGACAATGGAGCGAGAAGTTAGGTGAACAAAATATAATTATTGCACCTGGAATTGGGTTGGACATCACTGTTAACACCCTTTTTCTAGGAAAAGTGTCATGGGATAACTACTACTTAGAACATTTTTTGAATTCTTGTGTAAGCATTTCATCCAAAATACACAAGATGAAATTTCAGCTCTTGCTCCAGCGCTTGTGTAACCAGGGGAAAAGGGAAGGGAGGCTGCTGCCCTGCGCGAAAGCTCCCATGACATGGCAACAGTAAAACTCAGCTCTACAGCTCATTTCACAGTCCTCCTTGGAGGAGCTTTCAAGCTGTGACACAAAACAAGCATCCCAAGAAACACATTCCGATGGGCCCCTGACACTAAGGATTGCAGACCTGCTGGTAGTGCTGTGGTCCTGTGGCCAATGCAAAGGATCCCAGGGCACACCCTCACGCATGAGCACATGGCAATTTACTTGGGACAGCCAATCAAGTTACTAGCTGTATGGATGGCTGTGTGTCTTGTAGCCAGTCCTATAGGCAGGTAGATGCCAGATGCAGTGTGCCTAAAACATCAGGCTGTAAACCACTGAGATTCAGAAGCAACCCTGAGCAGCTCTGCCACCCGCCCAGCAGAAGTGTGGCAAACAGCTCAGGGCGCTATCTTGGCCAGTTATCCTAATGTAAGTCATCTCCACGCGGGCGTCAGTCCTAGGCTGTGTAAATAACATTGAAGTTGTTTCAAGCTGCAGATCAGCGTATGATCAGGAGCATGCAAGAGCAGTTTTATTCTGCTCCATTCCATACCTTTCTTAGAAACAGAAATTCCGCGTAAGCTATCCTTTTCCTTGATTCTTCATCATGAAGTTAACACTACAAGACCTGGACATGGACTCAAGACTTTTAAACTGCAGGTGCCTGAGTGTTATGCTTTGCAAGGTTGTCATATTTTTCAGTAAAATGACCACTTTTCCCTCTCCCCCCTACAATTAGTCACATTAGTATTCTCCACCAACCAGTGACCCGCCCAGCCTAACGATTTAAAGAGGAGACGAGACAGCATTTCACAGTACAGTGTAACCACATCCCTTCCTGGAGATAGCTACTGGAAGACATAAAACGAGCCATGGAAACAGGCCAGCCTTATTTACTTCTAGAATGAAATCTTGGATTAAAACTCATGACAGCCTCTCTCTTGAATACTTCCGAAAACTAAGACCAACCCCATTCCAAAAGGTTATTGTCTGGGGTCCTGACAGATTCCTTACCTATTCTGACAAGTTACGTCCTGTGTCATTTCCAACCTGTTTACATTTGTGGCCATTATTGCCCTCCTGGTTGATTTTGCTGGCTCTTTAAACTCTTCTTGAGATGCTGCAGTTGCTATTGCTGCTTTGATCCAGAGACTGACAGCACACTGCTCACTGCTCCAGCTTTACTGTCTGTCCTGGAATTTTTATCCCTGCCATTTCTCTATTTTATAGTCCTTCACGCTGAAACACTCTTGCAAGGGAGCTCCTGGAGTCTTTTAGGCAACGGGTAAAACCAAACTGGGTTTGCTATAGTCTGTTATGTGCTAGTACTATGATGTTCATTGCCCACAGTGTGTCTCGGCCACGCCAGTCCGGTCTGTTGTGCCAGAGCATCAGGGTCTCTTGCTCCCAGACTCTCTTCTGCTCAGTCTAGTCAAGGAGGAAGTTTTGGGTGTCACTTAGGAACATTAGTGAATGAACCACTTTAACGTGTTGACACTGCAAGGCAGGATGGAAACGCAGCGAGGAAGCCCAGTGGGAATCTTCCGCACTATGACTAGGTGTTGGTGCTACATGAGTCTACTGAATCTCAAGCTGTAAAATAATTTCCAAGTTGAGGATAATTTTTATATATACTGCAAAAATAATAAAATAAACGCGTATATATTCTACCATTTTAAGTCATTGCTGCCAGAGTTTCTCTTCAGATGTGAGGGTGTCGTG
>NW_010238543.1:0-4614 GCF_000690775.1 Eurypyga helias | reverse complement strand
GAATTGCAAAGCTTAGGATCTATTGGCAGTCCTTGTTTAAACAATCATGCAAATATTGCATGGAAAAATTGCATTAAGACTTAAATGGTATGTATTGTCAGCAAATGCTTTAAGCCAGCTGTATATTTTGCTATAAGATGAATGTGAATGTTGAGTAAATAGATGGAATAATCTTAATTAGCTACAAGAAAAAGCCTGATTTAACCAAGAAGCTGCTCAGTGCTAGTCAGCAATTTTATAATCATATAGTGGATGTTATTAAGATGATTTATTTTGCAGACTTCTGTTGAGAAAAAATTACTTGTGAGTTAATATTTTTAATTAAATTACAAATAGCAGATTATACTTCTTAAAAAACCATTTAGCCATATTCTGGATTCTCAGGGCTGCATTGCACCACACAGGTGACTCGTAACCAGCTACAAAATGTTTCTTCACAGAGACCAGCTCCTAATGCACCAGCTCTGTGTATTGCTCTCCCTTGTCTCCGACACAGGAGATGTGCTGATAAAAACCTCAGCATAGCTGGAACATTGCTTTGTTCTCCACTACATGATTAGAGTTGACTAAGTAGATTTTCCCAGAGTTTCTCGGGGATCAAATCCGTGCTTAGCAGCTTAAGTATCAAGAAATT
Organism: Eurypyga helias; assembly: GCF_000690775.1. Lineage (NCBI taxonomy): Eukaryota > Metazoa > Chordata > Aves > Eurypygiformes > Eurypygidae > Eurypyga > Eurypyga helias. Next base: position 3,980 of record NW_010238543.1, on the reverse strand, counting down.
GCCCAGATGGTTAAGAGACAATCTTCCAGCTCGTTCTTCATCACACCTGCACTGCATACAGAAGGGGCAACACAAGAAATTCAGCATCAAGTCTAGCTTTCCCAGAATGTCAACATTATGAGGAGTTTCTATAAATTTATGAAAACTTTTGTTTGAACAAATATGCTTGAAAATCTCTCTTCTTCACAGTGGAATAATACTAAACTGAACATCTTTGAAAATTCCTCTTAAACTTGTAGACTTGCTTAAGAGCTGCCCCATGATTTTGATAACAGGCACCGCTAGTAACAGTTTCACTTCAGTGGTGCTGCTTGAATATACATAACATTTATTCATTTTGGATGAAATGTTTACCTACTCTTCTATTAGTTATAAGACTATAAGGGGGAATGAATTATCCCCTTCTGTGGGTTATGCTGAGTTGTGCTATGATTTTAGTTTCTACTGTAAGCTCTTGGCAGAGAAAGGCAGAAGTAGAAAATAAATACTTGTATACCTAAATAATTTGTTTCAGGCCTTAATAAAAATGGTAAACAGGACAGTTGTTCATAAGGGTGGTTGAATGGAATGAGAATAAGACAGTGGAACTTGCAGTCACCTCACTGTTTCTAGGATGATAGTGGCAACTGGGATATCTCAGGGAATGGAAAACGTGGTTACTAACATGGGAAACATTATAAACAGGCACTCCAGCAATCGGAGGTGGTGGTTATTCCTGCATCTTCCAGGTTAGTCCTCTGGGTTAGCGGGCCCAGATCACTGACTTGGTTCTAACTACGCAGTGAAGAGGGAACAGGACTCTGTCCGGGTTCAGTGCAGCACCACCAGAAGCTGAATTAGCAGCATGTGAACCCAGCTGTACCACTCCCAAGACATGTTAAAGCCATGAAGCAGCGCTGCTACTTTGGCATGACTGGCACCAGAGCTAGCAAATTTTTCCAGACCTGATCCTGATTGTCACTTTTCTGTTTTCAGAACTAGGAGTCTTAAGGAGCAGGTTGAGAGACACATCAGTACCTTGCAGGACCTAACTCAGCCCTGAAGCTGAGTGCTGTGCTGATGCTGTTACCTCTCTTAGACCGGAGTTGATTCTTGCAGAGCTAGTGGAAGGCCTCCGTGTTGCACAGCTCCTGGTGGGCCACAGCTAGGCAGCCCTGAGCTGGCTGGGCAGGACTACATGGAGAACTAGCCAGCCCACCACCATGCCCCAGAAGGAAAAAAATACTGAGATGGCACAAAGCCAGTCCAGAAGTTTTAGGCTTCCTTATTGTGTTATTGCACTGAATTTGTAATGTGTTGATTCTCAGCAGACTAACTGTAGGATTCAAGAGGGATTTCCCCCCTTTTTTCTTATATATGAGTTGATGTGTAGGGCTTTGCAAGTGGGCCATAGCTAGAGATAGGACACAGGGAACAGTTCTGCTACTGAACTGTTCTCTCTTAGGTGAAACCTAAGTGAACCTAACTGAAACTCACTTGGGTTCCTGGCTGGTTCATTTCGTCCACAAAGTCAGGTCTAAAGACACTGCCAAATTTATACTCACTTTGATCCAGAGCAGCTTGGCTGAGACCTATGTGGCTACAGCACTAGCAATGGCCTTAAACTTTTCTGACCCTTTCTTCTAGTTTTTGGTCTTTTACGGTACAAAGCTTAAATTTTGTAAAGTATTGTGAAATATTTTGTGTTTATGAAAGGTGGGAGCGGGTATCCTGGAGTGCATCTCATAGTGCAATACGTGTGGTTGTGTGAAAGGGAAGGTTTTCAAAGTTACAGTAATTTCATCCATGAAATCCTTGTTTCCCTTTCTGTAATATAAAGTTATAGCTGCTCTTCAAAAGGTTTTGAAGAGTGTGGAGTAGTGCTTAATCCTGTTGGCTGTATTTCAAAGATGCCTGATGAGAAAATTCAAGAAAGCTGTAGTTGGTAGGTTGTCTCGCGTCCTTCCTTCCACCTGTTTGGAACTTCTCTGCACGTACTGGATCAGTTTTAGTGATCTGGTATCGTTAATTTCTTTAGCTCCCTAGTAAAGCCCATTCATTTTGAAACCATTACTTAAATAGGATTTCTTGAATAACACAAATGTATCTTAACCTAGTGAACAGCAAAAAAAAAAAACCACCCAACCTGACACCCAAATTCTTTTCAAACCAAAGTGTAATACACAACCACATGAACAAAATGCAGCAATTAAATTACAGCATTTCAGTTTTATGTTGGCAAAGAGAAAATAGAGTCATAAATCTGAGGCCATCAAGAATATGTAGCTCTCCTTTTTTTTTTTTTTAATGTGTAGAATGAAACTGCTCAGGAAAGCATCTTCTGCCACAGTTGTTAATGCTTTTTCTTTTCGCTCTTACTGAAGAACCTCGTTTGCTGCAGCTGTGTCGTAACTGAATAACATTAATATTTTAATTGGACTTTTTAAGGCTGTGCGGTGTTAAGGCTTCAGTTACCCGCAAATCAGCTTGGATTTTATAAGGTTATGTTTTCCTTAAAGAATTTCCCTAGGTGCTTCACCTAGGTTATCTAAAGACATTAGCACATCATTTAGTTCCTTGAAAGTTTAACGGGCATTTTGCTGTTTAAATGCTTAGCGGGATTAAAGACACTATCACATCAAAAGAGTGAGTTTTCCCTTCGTCTACATCTTCCACCTCCTACTCCCTCCCTTTCCTCCATGGTTGCCTAAATTGCTTCTCAGTTTAATTCAGAGTGAAATGACTTTCGGTCTCTGAACAAAAAATAAATTCCAAACGTAAAGCCGATTTAAAAGATTTCAGTTGAAAAAGGGTACTGTCACCTTTTCCCTACTGGAATTTCTCGGCAAAAAGTGTCTGGGATTGTCTTCCCTTGGCTGTGCCAGCGCAAAACACCTCTGGAAACGGTCCCCAAGAGCACTTTGTGGACTCCTAAAGCCCGCATCCCCCGTGGCTTTGAAATGCTGATTTCAGGCTAATCTAATTAGCCCAATGACTTACCCACCAGCATGCAAGAAAGCTGGGAGAATCTACTGGAGATTTTCCTGCCTCCCGGATTTGCGCTTTCTTCACTGCATCAGGCTGTCTCTAAACAGCCAGAAGCACCAACTTTGGTTTCACTGAAGGGAAAAGGTCTTTCAATAGGCAGCTGCTTAGAATCCAGCCGTGCCGTGCATTTGGGAGGACATCAAAAGGAAAATAGGTTTGGGTAGCGAAGGAGCCAAGCATACTTAAACGTCGGTTACGTTTTGGTTTGCCTGTGTCTGAGCAGCGTCAGTCTTCATTCGATACATGTCAATGTCAGTGCGATCGGGTAACACAACGGGCGTGCGGGGTGCGGCTCCGCTCCGCTCACTCCGCGCATCTCCGCGCCTCGGTCGTTTCTAGGGAAGACGGCAAGCGTAGAGGCGGAGAAATGTAGCCGGCTCCCCTCGTAAAGAGGAACTGGCCGAAGCCTGTCCCAATGTCGTGAAGTTGTGAGCTCAGCCTTATTTTTAAGTGCTGACTGAGAGAAGAAGAAATCTGAGCTGGTGCAAGCCAGGCTCTGTGATCCTCATCTCAAGTTTAAGTTAGAATCTGGCAAATCTTACTGTTAAGCACTTAGTTATTTGGCTTTCCGCGTCTTCTGAGCTCGCATGGCACAATTACAAAGCAGAGCGAAAGATCTCTCACATCGTTAAAAATACTGAGCCGTCAGAGAGCAGAAAGCCTGCCACATAAGTTCCGGCAGAGGACTTTCTTTCACCTTTCGCAAGAGTTAAGCCTGTCAATAACACCACTAGTTTTTTTTTTTTTTCCTTTAAGTGACAGATGTTCCCCGGGTTTGTGATGTTTTTGTTCTATTTACTGGGTATTAACTGATTTGCTTATGATGTGCCAAGCTGGCACATTTTTATTCAAATTGTTCCCAGAGATATTTTTCTCGTTTCACTTTCTGACCCGGTCTTTCCCTCTCCTATCGGAACTCTAATACAGATTTTGGGGTTTTTTTTACCTTTTTT
>NW_010238542.1:19938-31181 GCF_000690775.1 Eurypyga helias | reverse complement strand
ATTCTATCATTCTATTCGAGCAACAGGGCTCACTAAACATGCACTTGGAAAACTTGAATACCTCCGGTGTTCAGGCCTGTGCCTCTAACCGTCCATTCCTGTTCCACCAAGTTTTAACCAGTGTGTAAGAAATCACACTGTCATCTTGAGGAAGCAGCACTCCTCTGGGCTTACATGGGAGAGGTAGGCAAAATCTGTCTTCCCTCAGAAGAAATTCTGTATACCTTTAGAAAGGAAGGCTCTCAAAGAGGCTGTTGTGTGTTTACTCAGGGGTAGCATCTAGTCCATGCAACCAAACAAAACAAAGATTACTCTGAAATGCAAGAGTACAGTGACAATGACTAATAAAAAGTAGATTAAATAGCTCCAGTATTGTGAGTTTATTGATCCTTGTTGCATGAAATCACAGTGAGCCAGTCAGAATCGTTTGAGCATCTTTTCTCCAACAACCAAGCTAGTTCCAGCTCCTATCTTTGCTCTATATAGACAAGCAGGACCTGGAATATGACTACAGCTTCTTTGTAGATGGACCTAACTCGGCAGTGTCTTGACCCAGTTGAAATCTTTAAACACTAGCCTAAATGGTCAGTGTGGTAACATACTGCTTCGTGGTGGTTGTCTTAAAAATACCTGAGACATCCTTTCTTGTGAAGTAAGCTGTATGACAGGCTGAATATAAACACAAAAACATTTTTCATACTTGTTTTTTGAGTGTCTTCCTTTGACTGTTCTGGTACAGTGGAAAAACCTCTAAAATTACAGTGTTCCTTCTGTACAGTGTTATTTTTAGCACAGGCGACTCTAACCTGTAGCATGAGTGGCTAATGCTGAGGTCTGTTTCTTATCTGAAATACTCGGGGCTGGAGGATGAGTCACGCAGGTCAGATGCAGTGGCTGGAGTTGAAGGGAAGATCACCTAATTGTGTAAACTCTTGCTTTTGGTAAACACAGTACTTTCAGGTTCAGACCTGTAGAGATTGTATAAAAGAGCCAGTATATTCTTGAGTTTGAAGTGAAATCTGGCCTGGAGTTTGCAGCAGAATTTTCTGAGGCACTGCTGTTGTTGTAATACTCTTAGTATTTACCCATGCTCTTTTTCTAGCAAGTTACCACCAGCAGTGTCAGTTATTTTTCAAGGCTTTTAATGGGGTTTTTGGGGTGGGTGTGTGGATAAAGGCCAGGAGAGCTTTGGACATGCAAAATACTTTCTTCAGGTTTATCCAAATATTCCTTGCCTTGCCAGTGCCGTACAGTAGAAATACCAAATAAACCTTTTAGCTGTGTCATGTCCTTTGTTTTTGTTCTCCTGTACTCTTAGGGTGTCCCTCTGCAGACAGAAATAGTGTGGGAGACTAAGGGGATGTCTTCACAAACAGAGCAGGCATCAGACTTGTGTGTGCTTGGACCCGAACCTGTTCCAGCCAGAGCTAGCTGCATGCTGGAGGAGACCGCGGAGGGTTTCTTTCCTTGAAATACTCGTGCTCTTAGGTCAATGGTGCCTGAAGCCCCAGGTCCTTGGACAGGACGCACACAGGTTTCAATGCTCCTTGTGCTGTAAAGCGCAGCAGTTCGGAGCTTGAGACCGTGTTGAGTAAACCGACGCCATCCAAGTTTTTGCAGTGCAAGCGACTGAAGAAGCGTTGGCTGGAAGAACAGGGGGTCAAGTGGTTTGTTGGAGGCAGGAGGGTGACCAGCACAGCCCTGTAGCTGAAGTCTGGCTTTGACAGGGACGTTGCCCTCGCCCTGCCTTGCCTGGCTTTGCAGTGCATTTTCTGAATGCAGGTTCAGGCGTTTCACTCCTTTCAGGTTACTGGCTTGAATCCTGGGCATCAGTAAAGGCTGCCGAGCGGTACGTATAGCTAAGAACAGCGGAGGGTAACATGGTTTAAAAAAGGCGAACAGTGGGCGTGCAGAAATTCTCATACCGGCAGGGGTGGATTATATATTTGAAGTTAATTTATTCCCACTTTTCAAATTTGTCTGGGAGGAAAGCCTGGCATTGGTTTTGACTTGTGGAGCTGGTGACTGAGATCAGGAGACCAAGGGGACAGTTTCAGAAAGACCTGGCTTAGTAAGCCCCCTCATTTCTGAAGAAATATCAGCACGTGTTTTGAAGTGAAAACAAGTTTAAAACCCACTCTAAAGCAGGGGAAGACTGACCGCTTCTTAATTTTTGCTGCTTTTTGCTGGAGTAAAGCAGAACGGATTTAAAGAACTAAGACACAGAGAAAAGTCACTGGTTTTTAAATAAAAAGTTACTTCTTGACATCCTTTTGGCAGTTTTTCATCCTTTTCCTCTCTGTACCTGTCTCCCACAAAACACTTTCCTAAGTCAGGAAAATAGCACTTAACAGTAACAAAACTGACATAGTCCTACTCAAGTTCTCACAGAGAAATCTAGAAATAAGGTACTGGGGTTTTTTTCTTCTTCCCACCGCCCACTCCCCCCCAAGTCTCTCAGTGAAGTTCCTTTTGCCTAAATGAAATCCATGAGACTGCTGTAACCTGTCATTATTGTGCCTGTATTCTTCCAAGGCAGCCAGTGGTTCATGGAGGAAGAAGGATCTCCATGGGGTGAAGTCGGGTATCCTCCGCGTTTGGACAGAGCAAATGATGTGCGGAACAAAAAAGATACTGTGTTCTCTGTGTGTTATTCAAATGTTTGGGTCTCCACTAAGGGTGCTTGTCCAGGGAAAAGGTGATGTTTTGAGCCTCAGTCAGACTGTAACCTAAGGAATTATTTTATCACGAAAGTTACGTGTAGGTGTTAGATGTCTGTCCTAATGGCAGCTTCTAATTGTGATTTCAGGCAGCAGCTTTACCCTTTAGGAGGCTCACAACAGATCACAGCAAGTATTAGCAGCTTAAGGAGCCAGAGTCTTGCCAGCGCAGACTCCAGGTTGTTTTAAAGCCTTGTCCTCAGTGCCGTCTGCTGCAAATTCAGTGGAGGCTTTTGGATTCGGGAAATGATACAAGTTGTGCTGTGAAGGAGCGCACCACAAAAAAAAATGCCTTTATCAAGTAGAACAGACCTGACTTGTAGCTGTTTATTTCACATGGATGGTGCTCAGTGCCCTAACTTGGCAGTGATCCACAGGAGTCTGGCCATGGTCAGGCAATTTTGCGTGTCGGAGTGGTTTAGTGCTGCCATTCCTTGATAAAAGTGAAATACCTCTTGGAAACTAAGTTGATTTGAAGTTGATTGCAGCTTTCTAGCAATTTTGGAAGCTACCAGTGGCCTTCCTTTTCTGTTACCTTCTCTTTTATAAATTTGATGTTACTTTGCAGGAGTCTTACTTTTAGCAATTAATTCCAATTTTTACTTTGGAAGACTTACTGTTTTAAAATCAGTTCTGTTGTCTGTTTGAAATTTTCCTACAGATTACAATTTATTCCCAAATCATAGTCTCTTAGAATGGTTTGGGGTGGAAGGGACCTTAAAGACCATCTAGTTCCAACCCCCCTGCCATGGGCAGGGACACCCTCCACTAGACCAGGCTGCTCAATGTTCATTTGTGAAACAGGTCCAATTTTTACAGCAACACTTGTAAAAACCTACCAGACCCCAGAGATCCCTCCTGTCGTTTGTGACTTGGCTATAAATCGGAAAGCCAGCTTGCTGACTCCCAGAATTCTGAAGGAGCAACAGTGAAGACACAAGACTGAGCATCAGCTGCACCTGCAGCCCTGTGCATGGAGTTGTCATACTACTGCAAGTTTAACTTCATAGTGCTGCACTGAGCATCGTTCAAGCAGACATGGTCATCGTTCTCTGTCTCAGAGGTGTCGGCGGTTTACAGCAGGGTGTATAACAGCACTTGTGCTCTGGTTCAATAAATGCACATGCATTTTATTTTTAAGTATGAGGAGTCCTGCTGACTCCCAACTTATCCTTAAGTTTATCGTTGTCTGCAAGTGTTTATGTGATTAAGGCTGAAATCCTCCTCACCCACAGAGCTGAACTGCCTGAGGTGCAGCATGTCGCCCAGTCATACGGTGGATGGGTTGGATGCTGTGCTGCTGTGCGTAGGACTACACTTGTTACTTCTGGTTGTTTCCATTAGACGGGTGAAACCACGGATGCATTTTAGAGTTAAGGGTTGCTGCGATGGCTCGGTCAGCCCCCTCCCAGGAGATGGGGAGTATCGTCTGGTACCCCATATTCGAAGTGTAGGACTCCGGCACATCTCTAACCACCACGTCTGGTTTACTCAAAGCAGCCAGACTTGTTGGAGATGCGGTTCCAGCGATATGCCAGGGCAGGATTTAACCCTCCAATTTAATAGCCTCATGTGTCTGTGAGTAATTAAAAATAACTAGTAAAGTCAGGTGAAGGAGTATGCTTATGTAATTAAAATAACGGCGGGCTTTATGCTGGCCTGCTGCAATACCGTGTTAACATCACTTAGTGCTTTCCTTTAAAATGCAGGCTTCCGAGTTAGGTGACGGTGTGACGACCCCAGCTTCTGGTGACAGGGTAGGGCTGTTCCTAACTTCTGTAGTTGCTGGAAAATGGTCATGGAAACGTTGCTTCTCCCTCTGTGACTCAAACCAGGGATGGGAAGAGAAAGTTTTCTTAAGAAGTAACATGAGCTTTAAGCCAGCCTTGTGGTTGACTTTTGACTTTTTAAGTGCCTGGGGCTGGCAATAAAAGGATTAGGTGGTGCAGCAGCCATCTGGCTCTCAAAGCAGGAGATGGCAAACTGAGAACCTGCCTTGTGAGAGAGACATCTACAGCGTCACCAACATTTGGCCTGGCTTTGGTGTGTACTCCCATCTCTGCATCTGTTTCCTGGCTTCACTGCCCCGAAAATACTCTTTTTGTTTGCAAGTCTTGCGAGGAACATCACCTTTTGAGCCAGCGAGTGTGGGTGGGGTAGATGGGACTCAGTGTATATGTAGTGTCAAAGAAAGAAAACCGACGTTTTGACCTGCTCCATCTGTGGCACGAATCAGCCTTGTGTTGCACGAGGGAAAATGGGAATGTGTTTTTCCCATGGTTTGTGCATGCATCTGCGTTAGGTCATTCTCTTTCCTGTTGGCATCCTCAGCCGCTTGTGCTGAAACAAGCAGGCAGGGGGGTGCAGGGGCATTCAAAGGGCAGCTTTGCCAGGCTGTTGCCCCAACCTCGCCGTGGGGGGCATCTACGGAAGACACCATTGGCAGCACCAGCCGTGACTATCCATGCCTTTCTTGCAGGCGTTCATACTCCGTGTTCAGTACAATACAAACATTCTGCTTGTGGTGCATTTTACTGGGGGTGGCAAAATCCAGATTAAGCACATTGTTGAGAAGGAAGTGTTTGTTTGCGTCGTTCGTTTTTCCCCGTTGTGGAACATCAGGTTTTTAATACGTGCAGGTATGGAAATGAAAGGTTAAACCGCATTTGTAACAGGGCAGCTCCTGAGCCTCCCTGGGGTGAGAAGCCCCTCTTGCAGAGGGAAGGCGAAGGCAGCTGCTGGCGTTGGCTGAATTTCTCCGTAGCCCCCATCCGTCTGCTCCGGGTGGATTAGGTGCTGCCGGCACGCAGCACTGGATGACCCCAGGCAGGGCAGAGCTCACCGTGGTGACCGGCCGCTTTTTAAAACACAAATTGTTTTCATTTTTCTTCAGTCTGATTGACTGTGGAGGGAAGGGCCGGACTGTGGTGTTTTTTTCCATATGAATTTTAGCCCCAGTAGCAAAGGAAGGGGTTGGAAGGTCTTTCGCTGCCAGAGGAACGGTGAGTGCCGGGGAAGCGTTTGCCCATACGGCTCTGCAACAGTTCGGTGCAGAAGGGCTGCTGCACCTGCAGAGAAGTCTCCCACCTCTGCTCCAGAAAAGAAATTAATGAAAGGAAGAATAGCAAAATTTTGATTTAGGTATTTTGCCTTTCAGAGGAGATAGGTAAAAGCTAATCTATCGACATTCTTGAAGCTACCTAATTAACATATCTGAGTTATCGCTGGCACCCAGCGTTGCGTTTTATGCGTAGAGGCGCTGATGGAAAAGTTTGGACTAGGTATTTTTTATTAACTTTTGGGTCTGTGCTTTCCTGAAATTACTTTTGAGAAGTTAAAATGTTGGGGAATCATTTATTTGCTGAGTTGAACAAGAGCCCTGATTAAAGCCCGTTAAGAAATGCCAAGAGGGTCCACTGATTCACACTTGCTCAGGGCTTGATCTTGCATTTCGATCAGGTGAAGAAAGTCAGGTCTGACATAAAACATTGACTCCATCTCCGAGATCCCACCTTCCGAACTTCTTGCAAAATACTAAGCGCCGTACTCTGGCCCTGCACATGGCTGTGCCGGAGAGTCAGCTGGTGGGTTGAAGTGGAGTTTGGGGCTGATGAATTAAATGGTGTATTTGCACGTGGTGTTATTTTGGTCTCGGGGTTGCTGGTGTTTTGGAAGGCAGGGATTAGCCTTCTTTCGGTGTTTGTTTGTGTTTTTTTTCTAAAGCCATATCACACTGCTGTATTTGTGTATGGTCAATGTTTGGGATCATCGCCAGGGACTGTAAATTCAGCTGCTGAAGAAACAAAATACTCAAGTTTGTAGCCATTGGGCTGTTTGCTGCCTGTGCTTCTTTCCGCTGTTTCGTCCTGTGCAGCAGCGGCCAGCGAATGTATGAGAAATGGAAAGGGAGCTCTGGCTGGATTAAATGCCTGTAAATGTTGTGTTTCTGGAGATTATATTGTGTAATTACCCCTTTATTTCCATCCTGTAGATAGATTTTTATGTGTTCTGAACTGCCAATGTCCTTCAAGGCATTGTGTAGCCAGTTCTTAGCCTTTGTGCCTTGCAGATTCGTATAATTTGCCCTTTGTTTATTTCCCTGACACCCCTAACCATTGCTATTAAAATCCTTGTTTGGAACCTGCTCGTTTCAGATGCCAGACCAGTTTGATCAGACAGTGGTGCTTAACCAGCTGCGCTATTCTGGGATGTTGGAGACAGTCAGGATTCGGAGGGCTGGCTTCCCAGTCCGGAGGCCCTTTCAAGACTTTTATAAAAGGTAAACACACTGACTTGTGAGCTTCAGATGCGAGTCACAGGTACCAAATCAGTGTTCCCGTGCTGAGGAATCAGTGAAAAATCCAATGACAAAAAAAATCATATGGCAAAAATAGGATTTGTCTCTTAAATAAAAGTAATAAATACTTTTTGATTGCCAGGTATAAAGTCCTCATGAGAAACCTAACTCTGCCCGAAGATGTAAATGAGAAATGTGCCGTCCTACTTCGTCTGTATGACAACACCAGCACTGAATGGCAGCTTGGAAAAAATAAGGTAAAATAATCTGACTGTAAATACTGTGGGGCTGGCGCTTATGCAAAGCTGAGGGAACAGGTTTTAGGCTGCACAGCTGCAGAGATGTAGCTGTAATGGTAATTACTTCTGGCCTTGAAAGAAGCTGCGCGTGCCTGTGGGTGCTCTTGAAACCCTCATAGCAACAATTACTGGTTGTGCAGAGGAATTTGCTGTGGAAATTCCTCTAAGGCACACTGACCAGTGATTTCACTTGTGGAGGAGGAGTCCGCTTGAGTTTTCTGCCTCTGCTCACAAGCGATAGCGCTGGTGAGGGTCAGAACTTAAAACAGGGTAGCTGGATTTTGTCATTTTTTAACGTATTGAGCGTGTGGGGTAACACGTTTGTTCTGCAGGGAGCTCCGCTCATACTAGTAAGCCCACCTGCATGAAACCTGCGCAGTGGCTGAAAGCAGGGGGAGGAATTTTAGCCAGTGTTCGCGTGGCGGAGTTGAGCTCTAAGTGTGTTTGCCATCCTAGTCTGACAGTCTTTTTCAGAAGTACATCAGAACTCAAGATGCGTCCTACTGGACGACCTGAACTTTGCATGCAACATTGTTTTTTGGGTTTTTTTTCTTAAAAAAAAAAGCAAGTTTTTTTAATTAAAAGAATGGAATTTCATTTTGAGAAAGAGAAAAATCCATGTGGTTTTGCATGCTCGTTTTGCAAGTTTGATTTTAGAGATGGGCTGTGTGCAGAGCTTTCCTCCTTGTGAATTTGTGCTCTTGGACTTGACACATGATGTAAAAGCACTGAGTACTCAAAAATATTTCATAAAATCTGCCTGATATCTGTGTGAAACGCCCTTCCTCCTTGCCCTCTTTTCCCCACAACTGCATCGTTTTCAAGGGTTTCCTCCATTCCGCCTCCTGCTTAGGGAATTTCAGTTTGCTTCTGCAGATTTATAGCAGTGACATTTGAAGGAATGAGGCCTGTAAGGAGTTGTGGAAGCTTGATGCTACTGTGAGGCAGCTAAATTATTGGGGTGTTATTTCTGCCCCTCAAATCGGGAAATTGATGCTAAGCCCTACAAATCTTTTTGGCTTGTGTTACTCTCTGGTGGGAAAGCCAGTTTAGTGAATCTGGTTACCATGTTACTTTTGGAAGAAACCTGCTCCTGATTAAAATTCCCATTATTATAATCAGGCTCTTCCCACTGAAATCCAAATTTAGAGGACTGTCTGCAGGTATGTTATTTTAAGAGGAATACGGTTTGGTTTTTTTGTTGAGGAAAGGATATGTTTGTCTCTGACTGTAAAGCCGAGGCTTGCTGCACCGACTGACATCAGCAGCACCCTGGCTGTCCCTTATATATGATGCTCTCTGCAAGCTGTTAAGCCAGAAGTTGTCTTGTGTAGGTTTTTCTCCGGGAGTCCTTGGAACACAAGTTGGAGAAACAGCGAGAGGTGGAAGTCACCAGGGCAGCAATGATTATCCGAGCGCACATCTTAGGTTATGCAGCCCGGTAAGTGACTAGCCGAGAATATTAATAATTAAGCTTTGGATTAAATGGGCAGGGTGTCACGGAGTTTAATCCTTCTGGCACTGTTCTTACTTTTTCCTAGGGACCAGGCATCCAAATCCTGTTAAGTGGCTTTTGAACATCCCAGCTGGTATCTTTGCCAGACACATGAATAAAACAAAGTGGAGTTTGAATTGGTTTAATACAACAAATAAGATGGCATTGAAGGTTGGAGGTCAGGCAGTATCCATACAGTTGTATCATGGCATTAGATCCATGGTAGGAAATGTAGCTGGATGGCACCTAGTGGGGCTGCCCAAAGTTACTAGCTGAGATTCAGCTTTATCTTTGCTTTCTCTTGGCAAGAAAAGAGAAGACAAATAAAACTAATCAGTTTGGTTCTTAAGGAATGACGAATGATTCACTTGTTTACCTGGCCTCATTCATTATGTATTAGGTGGAGTTGCTCATCCCATCTGTTTATTTCTCTGCTTTTTTCTACTAATCAGTTGAGGACAGTTTAAGGAGACTTGTTTGCATAATGAGGTAATTTCTCTTTGTGTGCATATTAATCCTGTCCTTATATTCTGACAGGTGTGTTACTCAAAAACTATATTCCCTTTCTAATGACAGAGGGATCCTGCTGTTCATGATCTTTCTTTGCAGAGACGTGGGATGACTCTTTATGTGTGTTCTTTCCCCGCATGTGTACACACACACAGAGCTGTTGTTTCAGCTTCTCCTTGTCAGGACATAAGAACATGTAAGACAAGTAATGTGCATTTCCTTAATGAAGACACATAACAGCTCTGTCGTAGAAATGAGAGGATCTCTTTCCTCTCCTAGGAAAGAGAATGTGAACAAGAATGGGGAAGGCGTCACAGAGATAGAAATAATAAATTGGTTTACTACCATGGGCTCATTATTGCAGGCCACCATGGCAAGACCTCTCTCGACTGCTCATTAGTTCCTTGTTTCCTTAGAAATTTGCCTTTTTTTTTTCCCCCACCAGAAAGCGGTACAGAAAGGTTCTCTACTGTGTGGTTGTGATACAGAAGAACTACAGAGCATTCTGTGGTAGGAAAAGGTTCCTGTGCCTGAAAAAAGCAGCCATTATCCTTCAGAAGCAGCGGCGAGGCCAGCTTGCTCGACGTGTTTACAGGGAGCGACTGGAGGAGAAGCGGAGACAAGAGGAGGAAAGAAGGAAAGAGGAGGAAGAAAGGTGCAGTCTGCTGTCTTACATCTCTCTTCTGTATGTGCCATATTTGGTTTTGGTCTGAACAGCCTGTGTTTCAGGCTGTTCTCGATCAGGTGATTTTGGAAATGTTTGCTTTATTGCTAAAACATGCATTTAGCTAGTTATCATGGTCATTTCATATTTACAAACAAGTCAGTGGTGATGTTATTTTTGGCTCTCTTCCATGTGGCAGATGATCTCTGTGAGTTGAGCTATTGCCCTAGCAAAGGTACGTGATGAGCTTATGTTGAGCTTAATTTGCTAACTTCTTTTCTTCCTTCATTTTTAGAGAAAGACAAAGGCAAGAAGCAGAGCGTCTTGCCCAGCAGGTAAATTATATTCTTAATGCTTTCAGCTGTCCTGTTTATTTCAGTATCTCAACCTAGTCATTAAAAAAATAAAAGGCATCTGTGGAATTTTGTCATGGTTTAGCCCCATCCAGCAACTGAGCACCACACAACCCCTCGCTCACTCTCCCCCCACTGGGATGGGAGAGAGAATCAGAAGGGTAAAAGTGAGAAAACTCATGGGTTGAGATAAAGACAGTTTAACTGGTAAGGCAAAAGCTACGTAGGCAAGCAAAGCAAAACAAGGAATTAATTCACCGCTTCCCATCAACAGTCAGGTATTCAGTCATCTCCAAGAAAGCAGGGCTCCATCACATGTAGCAGTTACTTGGGAAGACGAATGCCATCACTCCGAACATCCCCCCCATTCCTTCTTCCTCCAGCTGTATATGCTGAGCATGACATCATATGGTATGGAATATCCCTTTGGTCAGTTGGGGTCAGCTCTCCCGGCTGTGTCCCCTCCCAACTCCTTGTGCACCCCCAGCCTACTCGCTGGTGGGGTGGGGTGAGGAGCAGAACAGGCCTTGACTCAGTGTCAGCACTGCTCAGCAGCAACCAAAACATCCCTGTGCTATCAACACTGTTTCCAGCACAAATCCCAAACACAGCCCCGTACCAGCTGCTATGAAGAAAATTAACTCTACCCCAGACAAAACCAGTACACATTTAAACTAAACTTATTACAGGAGTTGGCAGATAAAGCCAAAGGAAACTTGATACATTTGTTTGCATGGAGATTTCTTTCACTTCATGCTTCATTTAATTTCTGGCAGACATTGAGCTTTCTGCACATACTTGAGCTTTCCAGTATCTATGAGCAAATGTAATCATGCTTTTGTTCTTTTCCTTTCCTTTCCTTTCCTTTCCTTTCCTTTCCTTTCCTTTCCTTTCCTTTCCTTTCC
>NW_010238542.1:19270-19749 GCF_000690775.1 Eurypyga helias | reverse complement strand
GAACAAGCAAGC
Organism: Eurypyga helias; assembly: GCF_000690775.1. Lineage (NCBI taxonomy): Eukaryota > Metazoa > Chordata > Aves > Eurypygiformes > Eurypygidae > Eurypyga > Eurypyga helias. Next base: position 19,737 of record NW_010238542.1, on the reverse strand, counting down.
ACCGGATCTGTACCCTGAAGTCCTTACTCACAAGACGGCAGCCAGCAAACACAGAATTCCATCAAAGTTTTGCTAAAGACTTGGCAGAAATAGAACTGAGAACCTCTCTCCTCTCTCCTCTCTCCTCCCCTTCTCTCCTCTCCTCCCCTTCCCGCTTCCACTTCCCCTTTTAAATGAACAGCTTGGTGGGAGCATAGTGCTTTAGAAATAAATAAATCTTAAAAAGGAATCTTGCACTGGGGGGCTTTATTTTCTTTTACTTTATTTTTTAAAATTTTATTTTGAATGTAGGCTGAAGAAGAGAGAAAGAAGCAGGAACTGGCTGCCATTCAGAAAGCCCAGAAGGAGGCAGAGCTGAAACAAGAGGTGGAGAAGCAGAAAGAGAGGAGGCAGGTGGAAGAAATCCTGCGTCTGGAAAAAGAAATCGAAGACCTGCAGCGTGTGAAGAAGCAGCAGGAGCTGTCCTT
>NW_010238542.1:0-19219 GCF_000690775.1 Eurypyga helias | reverse complement strand
GCAGCAGCTTCGAGATGAGGAACTCCGACGGCTGGAGGATGAAGCATGTCGAGCAGCCCAGGAGTTCCTGGAATCTCTGAACTTTGATGAGATTGATGAATGTGTCCGAAACATCGAGATGTCTCTCTCTGTAGGCAATGGGTATCCTGCTGAGCTGACTGAACAAGCTGGAAACGCCTGCAGTGAAAAGCCCAATTTTAACTTCAGCCAGCCATATCCCGAGGAGGAGGTAGATGAGGGCTTTGAAGCTGATGACGATGCATTTAAGGATTCGCCCAACCCAAGTGAGCATGGCCACTCTGATCAAAGGACCAGTGGCATCAGAACAAGTGATGATTCCTCAGAAGAGGATCCCTACATGAATGATACTGTGTGCTAGCAACACCATGCTCATACCTCCTACCCACGAGACAGTCAGTCTGCACAACTCTTCAGGTGGCGAATCCACATACTGCATGCCAGAAAACGTGTCTTGTAGACCCCCAGACTCTGTGGAACTTATTTCTCCCGATGGAGACTACGATTACGACCAAGACGATTATGAAGATGGTGCTATCACTTCTGGTAGCAGTGTGACCTTCTCTAATTCGCACAGTAGCCAGTGGTCACCGGACTACCGATACTCAGTGGGGACATACAATAGCTCTGGAGCATACCGCTTCAGCTCTGAAGGAGCTCAGTCTTCTGTAAGTATCGGTGGGTTTATTGTCTAATAATGGATATGTGCTTTCTGATTCTTTATGTTTTTCCACTCTGCAGCCGTAGAGTCATGTAGCCGTTCTTACTGCTGTCTTACAGCACATGTGGGCACAGTTGGCTGTTGCCTTCAAGATGCCACTGGGGTGAGTGTGTTAGGGTTAGAGGCAGCTCGGATGCTGCCTGCAGTCCTGGGCTTATGCAGGGGTATGGTTCTTTCTGCTTTAATGCAGAACTGCACGTTATTTGGTGAGGAGCTCAGTGCGTGGCCTTGCATGCGATTCGTAAGCAAAAATTCTTCTGTGTTGTCTGTGTTTCGAATGGGGAAGGGGGCACCAGGTAGCATGGTGGGGAATTGACTTCAGAAAAAACAGATTCAGTTATGCATGCAAGTTGCAGTAGTATGGAATGAGCTGCTTGCAGAAGTCCCTGAAATGCCAGGTGTCTTTTGAGATGAATTGGAGAGTAAATTTCACAAGATGGCTAAAACTAGATATATACAAAAAAATTATGAGGCCAGATACTCATACTGAGGAGCTCTTTTTCAGTGCTTCCCGAGTGTACTGTGGGCTTTACTCCTACAGATATTTTTGGAAGAATATGATTCCCCCTGCCACTCACAGAATTAGGAAGGAACATGGTAACACTAAAATATCTATTACAGTCGAGGCTATGGAAGCCGGTCAAAGAGCTATGGTGGTCGCTGGGATAAGTTGGCAGTTCTTGCCTAAAAGGAAAACACTGTCTCTATTGAGGACCCCTTCGTGTTGCCCAGCTCTGGGTGTGAGTCCGATACGGAACAGGAGTTCTGGTTATTTGGGCTGAGGGTGGAGGAAAGCCGTTGCCACAGTCTGTGCCATGTTTCTTTTTCAAGGCTTTTCTAAGCTGTTACCCACCACACTTCAGTGACGGAGGGAGGTAGCACAGGGCAGCCTGCCCTGGCCGCGCTCTTGTGAAGGGACAACTTCCCCGGGTGGCTATAAAGCTGTTTCATGGATTTGCTACGTGACATTAGTGTGTCATAGAACAGGACTGGCTGCAGCTTAACTGCAGCGTACTCCTTCCGTTGTGACCTGGGTGAAAACGGATGAGGAATCGTGTCCTTCTAATACAACATAAAATGTTTTAGCTGAAGACTTCTAAACCAATTCCATCTAAACTCTTTCCTGAGAGATGGTTTCACCTTTATTCATTTCTTCTGTAGTTTGAAGACAGTGAAGAAGATTTTGACTCCAGGTTTGATACGGATGATGAACTTTCCTACCGGAGGGATTCGGTCTACAGCTGTGTCAGCCTGCCCTACTTTCACAGCTTTCTGTACATGAAAGGTACGGGGTGAATCAGAATTTGCCAAGTATACGAAATAGCCAGAAACGTTTATTATGCCTTGCATTCCAGTTCCCATAGGGTTAATCTGTTTTCTAATTTTTTAAAGGGTAATAGAAAAGTCTGGAGAGCGCTGCTCTCAAATTAAGTTGCTTTCAGTGGCTTATGTCTGGCAGCACTTTTCCCATCTGCAAAGAAATATCAACGTTTTGGGCTGCCTCTGTTTCATTTTACATCTTTGCTGGCTCGTAAATAATGGAATATCCAGTATAAATATAGCAAAATAACCCACAAAGTCAAATTGTACCAGATTTTGAGGAAAGCTGTTTTCTTCTCCCAAAACCTTATAACATAAACAGCATTCCACATCACAGACCAGTTTTACTGACCTCAGTTGACGTTCATTTGGGATCCAAAAGACCCAGAGAAGGATACGTGTAGCAAAGGGCTGTGAGAGACCCTGAAAGAATATACACAAGAGTGCTCTCTTGGTTCTGTCTGCGGATGATTGGTGGTAAATTATGATCCAGATGAATCTCTGATACTCATGACTGCAGCATAACTTACTTTCCTGGCATAGGAACACTGATGAATGTGCACACAGCAATGTTTGCATGAAAAATAATGCACGCAGTGATCACTGGCATGGCTTTTACCTTCTGGCATCATTAACAGTAAGTTTTTGTGGCATAACAGGACCATATTGGCTAAGGTTTTCGCTACTGTAACTACAGTGCGAGATGTATTGTCCACTCTGACAACACTGACAAGGTCGAGACAGTAGTCAAGGCTCAGTGTACGCAGGCGGTGGTATAACTGAGCTCGCACTGCGGTATTTCCTCCTGTAAGTACAGCTTTTTCGGGCCTTGTGGGTTTGAGTTGAACATTATTACTTTATAAAAACCATAGGTATTTCAGAAAGCTGGAGAGAGGAAAGAGCTTAACACTAAACTTTTCTTAGATTATCTGAAGAGATACACTGAAAATGGTGTTGAAGATCTCATACACAGTACAACTTTTTACTAATTTATTATTGTGTATGTTATGTGTAAGTATATCTAATTATATATCTGTTGCATATATGGTTTTGTACATAGACATTTATTATAATTTGTGGTTTAAGGGCCTTTAGGTTTCCAACATCATCGGTGGCCTTCAGTATACGCAAAAATGGGAACTTTAGTTCTGTGCCTTATAACAGAGACTCAGTTGAAGTACAGCATTGTTGGTCAGCATCTTCCAGCGTTGGTTTGGTCACAGCCTCTTTTTTACAATATAATTGTTTCTCTTAACTACGTATAAACCCACATCTGTCTCTCTTGCCAGGTGGCTTAATAAACACATGGAAGCGACGCTGGTGTGTCCTGAAAGATGAGACCTTCCTGTGGTTTCGTTCCAAGCAGGAAGCACTTAAGCAGGGTTGGCTTCACAAAAAAGGGGGTGGATCATCTACACTTTCCAGAAGGAACTGGAAGAAACGATGGTTTGTTCTCAGACAGTCCAGGTTGATGTACTTTGAAAATGACAGCGAAGAAAAGCTAAAGGGTGCCATTGACGTCCGAACAGCCAAGTAGGTTTATATGTGTTTATATGTTAGCCATAGCTCCTCCTGAATACTTCTTGGGGCCTAATCTGGGAAGACGTTGGGTGGCCTGCCTTCAGATTGTGTGAATGCAAGCGTGAGAGTGGGTGCGATCAAGTTACGGAGAGCAAGTCTTGTAGTTACTTGGCTCTCTCTGAAGTCTACGGAGTGCTCCAGAGCTAAGCCACTGCCAGAAAACTGCTGCCATAATGAACCCATCCAGGCTTTCTCCCAGACGAGAGGCCCTACTTAGTCTGTAATGATTCCCAAGGCGGTTTGGGGCGTGTTGCCAAGTCTGTAGCTGTAGGCAAACCTAGAATGGAGAGGGTGGACTTAATAGGCCCTAAGTGTATTCAAGTTAGCACGGGTCAAAGCTGTATCTTCTGTATGCATTTGCAATTTTTTTCATGTTTGAAATAATTGTGGTAGTGGTAGAAAAGTCTTTAAAATGTGTATATTCATTAAAAAAAAAATAGAATTACTAAACCTAACTTAATAACTTATGTCTTGCTAAGTACAGTTCCTTACATCTTAAAATTCCAGGAGCATGCATCCCAAAAGTATTTTAAAGGATAGTGTTATGCCTTCTAAACCATCACTATACTTGATGAATTTATGGATTATCTAACTAATTTAAAAATTAGAGTGTGTTTATGTTGGTAGTCTAATTTCTGTATGAAAATGTGCCTAAGCTTTCTTGCAAGGTAGAGAAAAATAGAAATGGCTGTCTCTGCTCCTTGTAATTTGCAACTGTCCCTTTTACTTTGTTAATTTAGCAGAGTACTTAAACTAAATTGAAAGCTTAGATTAATCTTTTCTTTGGAAGTCGTGGCTTGAGCCTGATTTCAAGCAGGACAAAGTAAATGGTTTCAGTGAGCATCCTGACTTGCTCTTGTAAAACCTTGACAGGCTGCTGGCTGTCAAGTAAATCTCTGAATAGAGACTGAAGTTCCTACCACAATTTTTTTTTGTTTGTTTTGAAACTGGATTTGACTGTCTCATGTAGCATAGAATTTATTTAGCATATTTTTCTAGTATGTTTAAACCGTCTTTATTTCTTGTTACCACATTGTTTCATTGACTGCATCCTGTAAAAGTAAAATTGTCAGGTAAAGGTTGTTGAATCTAATTTGAACAGTTTGCGTATAAATAGCTAAAAGTGAAAGGCTACTTGTATTCAAAGAGTTGTATGTCATAAGAAAGAAGCAAGAGCTTTTCTAGGCAACTTTAATATCCCAGCAGATCGTGTGACTTACATATTTTCACTACTCCATACTAGGGACCCCGTTCAAATTGAGTAGATCTTGGGCTGAAACACTTAAAGCACAGAGCAGGGAGATATTCTGCCATACACTGCTGTTGGGAGGGAAGGAAACCAAATCAAAGAAAACAGTACAGAATTACAGCTTTTTGTTTTAATAGCAGATAAATTGTCCTCATGAGTCTGATAAGCAGAGGATTGTTTATAGGGTAGAGATTTATGAGAATAGTATAGCTGATAAGGAAGTATAGCTAGTTAAGGAAATAATAAGCTTCCATGAAACACAGTAAAACATCCAAAAGGAAATCAAGTTGATTTCTTAAGCTTCAGGAAAACCTGATGTGAGACTTAAATTACTCCTTAAAAACCTTGTGCTTTGTGGTTCATGATTGTTATACTATGTCGAGACTGAGATGTCCGAACCACAAATTAGGAAGATGTAACTTTTCAGCAGGTATGTTCATCTTTTTCTGGAATTTATGTTTGGAATTGTCTTTATGCTGGTTCACAACCACACAGAATCACTAATCGAGGTTTTCTTTGCTTTTTGTTTTTAATCTTCAAGAGCTTTCTTTTTACCACTCCAAAAATTACTTGGGTATGCAATCAGTTCAGAAATATATCCATTTCTCAGCTCAGTTATCCTCGCCTCTCTCGAGTTTTGATAATGCTTTTTCTATAGTTCTTGTTAAAACAGCAACAGAACAGTCAGCTTGGGGCAGTGGCATTCATGGTGGTTTGAATATTTATTTGTACTGTATGGGCAGAATACACATCGGCTAGAGGTTGATGAATTAATACTGTCTGATAAAGCACACGGTGAGTCTTGCAAATGAACCCTGTGGAGGCTGAATGATGATATTTTAAATATGGGATGTGTGTGAGCCTCTCGGCAGAGCAGAATTTTCAAAATGTTGACCATCTAATGCTTAATCTTGGTGTTTTCTTCTTTTCAGAGAGATTGTTGATAATACAGGAAAAGAAAATGGTATTGATTTAATAATGGGGGATAGGACCTACCACTTAATTGCTGAGTCTCCCGAGGATGCAAGGTAGGTGAAATCATCAGGTCTCTTTCTTTTCTGGTCTCCTCACCCCCCGTTTAACCTCTACACTATTCTGACTTGTGCTTGTCATTAATTAGTTTGCCCACTGTCACAAAATATTCAGGCTGTGTTAAACATGTTTCATTTAACACTTTTCGAAAGGCCTGCTGAGAAGAAAATCTTGTGGCAGCACATGACTGGGAAGAGTCAAACTGCCAATGAAAATTTACCTCAAACTTGGCTGTTGCCCACATACTGCTAGCAACTTTCAGCAACACAGTATGTCTGTAGCGTGGCAGCCACCGATGCTTGTCTCCATCGTTACCCTGCTGTGTTTCGCTGCGTAGATTACATCAGTCTTTATGGATTTCTGACTGAAATACAGTGCTGTTCTTTAGGGTTGGGGGTCTGTTTGCCTAAGCAGAGCCTACTTTTCCCCCCCCCCCCCCCAGCTAAAAGCTGTAATGTGGTCACTGGATTTTAGGGTAAAAGCGTGTTCATGAATAGGAACACGCAACAGAGTATCCCCCTTTCTGCTGATGTAAAAAGGGTCTTGCTTTTGTTGCTGAAGGATCCGTATCAGACTGTCAGGGCAGGCTGGTAGGTGAGAGGAGCAAGCTTGACTTGTCAGATCAGTTGTAGTGCATCATGGGTTTTTTTTTAAAAAAATCCACACATGTAGTTCATGCGTGATCATAATATGCTTGCCCATAAAAATCAAGCATTTAAATAAAGTGAACTTAGTAATCAAAGCTTATTACCTACTGCCTTGCTGCCCCAAGGCCAGAATACAGGAGGCCTATGTCAACATCACTTGAGCTAGTTTTGCTCTGAAGCCTTGAAAGTCGTTTGGTATTCTGTTCTTTTTAAAGGTGTAATTCCTTCCTTGATCACAGGACCCCAGGTATAAATTTAGGAATGTTTACAATGCAGAATCCTACTTCATTTTTCAGACATCTTCAAAATTGCCCTTGAAATAAGCGTGAGCTTTACCATTACTCGTTGTTAAGATTCTTGTGTGATGCAAGTATATTTTATAATGAAGGCTTAGCTGAAGTCTCTTCTGTTAGACTTGTGTGCATGCCCTGGGGACCAATTAGGAGTTATCAGCAGAAAGACTTGTCTGCTGTCACGCATATCTCTCATTTTTTTCTCAAAGGTGGAGGAGGAGACACTGTGCACTGTTGTTGTGTGTAGCACACGTAACGCGCCATCCAGACTAAATTACTTTTTAGCGGTGTATTTCACGTTTCCTTGCTTTCCCAGTCATTCCGTAAAGCTTTAATGAGGGAGATGTGTAAGGATTTGGGGGTGGGCTTGAGCCAAAGCCTCGATAATGTTTGGCACTGTTAAAAGTGAAGTACGTAATTACTGGACTGTGTTGGTTCCGGATCTGCTGTTAAAAAAGATACTCTGTGCGTGGGCTACGTCATGATCGGGGGTTGCTTGGTCTGTTCAAATGACAGGAAAAAGCACCAGAAACCTGACAACCCCACAAAAGAGGAATTACTATTTTGATCATGGAAGTGTGTTTGAGGAAAGAAGTAATGCTTCAGTGGGCAGCCATTGCTGAAGGTTTATTTCTTTCAAACAGCTAGACTGTCTTTTTTCCCCCGATTCCTGGGTTCTAGGACTCAGCTGAAAAACAAAGGGGGGGTCCTGAGAGGGAGGAAAGCAAAAGGAGAGCCAAATCTGCCTTTGTCTTCTGCAAAGTGCCATGCTTAATTCGTTTTTCATTGTTTAGACAAAGAATACATGAAATCCCGAAAGGTGGGGTTTGGTTCTTTAAAATCTAGTCATAAACTATTACCAGCTGTGCATACGGTGTTACGAAGCCTTTGGTTTGCTTTTTTAAATAGAAGATTGACATTTAAATACGTTTGCAATCCTCTGGCCCAAAAAGGCAAGCTGAATGCTAATTTGTGGGAATCTTTTGGTAGATGAGGTTTAGTTTTCTTCAGCTGATGGATCCTTCTCTTCAGATGACCCTTCCCTTTTTTTTTTTTTTTTTTTTTCAGTGACGTTGCCTTGCATCCAGCAAAGTGAGTGTTAAGCGCAACCTCTCTGTGGGCATCTCTGAGTCTGAACGAGAGAATGAGGACTAAATCTGTTCTCTTCTTCATTGTCAGGCACTCTCAGCCTTTGTTTTTCTTCATGCCTTGCATTGTTTCTAACGCAAGCGTGAGCTGTTAGGAAGGATTTATGGCACAGCAGCGCTGGTGCTGTTTGACAGACTGCACGGGTTTTCTCAGGCCGTTTTGGCAGGTCGGTCTCCCGATATCTGCGTTATGGGGAAACGTTGGCTTTGGAATGCTGGAGTTGAGGAGGCAGCGCTTCAGCGTCACTGGCGGGAATTCTGACTATAAGCTATTGCAGGCAAGAGAGCTTTGCACCGAAAGCCGGTGGTTTTGCATTCGTCTCCTCAGTCTGGTGGCGGTGGAGATGCCTCTGCCAAAAAGCGAGGAGTCTGTTTTAAAGGCTGGGCTTTGGAGCCCTTTGAAAACTTGGCCCCGAGTGGTTTTTGTTAGAATGGCAAATTCATATCTCAAAGAATGGCATTCAGGAACCTGCCAAACAGGCCAAGCTCTGCCCTCAGATTTCAGTGGGATTGCTTAGAGCAGTTGAGCTTTATCATACACAAGTGCCAGGAGGGCAGAGGTTTCCCAGAAGCAGGAGTTGTGGTTGGAATTAAATCCTTCTGCAACTGCTGCTCAGCACTGAGGGCCGAAGCGGTGGAAACCTCTCTGCCAGTTTTCCTGTTGTGGGTATAAACAAGGCCACTGGAGTGGCTCTAATTGGCTCTGGTTCAACTTCACTGGTCCTTCCAGCAGCTGGATTTTCCAGTGCTCCATAGGGAACAAAAACCATAGAGGTGTTTGCTAGGGGATTTTATTCTTTCTCCCTTCTCTGTTGTGCTTCTGCAGAGAACTTGATGGACTTGGGTGGTCTCTGCAGAAGTACTGTTGTAAGAAACTAGTACCGGTCACACTGTCGGCACAGCGGAGTTTATAATCTGACGGTTGGGTTTGCCATTAAAGGCTTTGGGTGCAGGTAGAAACGCATGGTTTTTCCAAATGAAACGTGTGGAATGTGTTACAAACACTCTAAGCACTCAGAGGTTTCAGTTTCTCAGAGATGCCACCTTTTGTACAAGGTCTGTGCCTTCAGGAAGAAGGGTGTGAGGTGAGCTTGGACAGGAGCTCTGGAGGGGCTTGCTTGGACCCAGTATGACTTGAAGTGACGTAAAGCCTTGCTGCTTTTATGCAGCAGGTGGACAAAAGGAATCTTAAGCAATTTCACAAAGCTGCGGAACCTGCTAGATCTCTGCAGAACAAAGGTGACAGAAGGCTTGTGCAGAAGCAACTTTTTACTTACACTGCTGTCTTTCTCTCCACAGCCAGTGGTTCAGCGTACTGAGTCAGGTCCACGCGTCCACAGAGCAAGAGATCCGAGAGATGCACGATGAGCAGGCAAATCCACAGAATGCCGTGGTAAGTCTAAACCTGAAGGAGCTTTTCAAAGCCAACGTGTTTAGAAAACAAAGGGCACTGTGGTGGCCACAGCTTCTGAGAGTCACAACCTAGGTTTCCTTAAGTGTGGTGGTAGCAGTGACACTGGCTAGAGGCTCCACGTCCGTGATCCTGTGACTGTACAAGAGGGAGTCTGACTTCGATTCCTCTCCCGTCATTCACCTCGGTGAAATACGAGTGGTGTTTTGAGGGTTCGGGGTTTTTTTTCTGATCCACTTCCCTGTCACATGACAGTGTATGCTTGAGTTTGAAGTTTTGCAAAGGTACAGTTGACGAGTAAATTAAAAACCCAGGAAATGAAAATTTGAGATGTCTCTGGTCCTGCATTTATCATTCTGCACAGCATGCACTGGGAATTAATGGGATAAATGTGGAACCTAGTATCGAGCAAAGGGAAATAAAAACTTCTGCTTCGTGGTTTCAGAAGTTTGTTCTGAGAGGGTGGCATTGATACTGGGATGGGGCTTTTAGGTGAAACATTCAAGGACATTTTGGAAGCATGGAAAAACAAGAGCAGTTTTTGAGCTGCCTCCAGCTTAGCTAGAGATAATCTTCTAATGGATCTGTCTGAGTCTCTTAGTTTTCTCCTCAGCAGTTTTAATGGCTAAGAGAAACTGATGTCCCAATCTGCAGTTCATTTGGCTTGATCAAAGCTGCTAATCCTTTCACCTGTCCCTGAGAAGAGTACTGTGAGTAATGTAATAGTAAATGTCTTCCTCCTTTTCTGCTTGGATATTTGCTTATAGGGTACACTCGATGTAGGACTAATTGATTCTGTCTGTGCTGCTGACAATCCAGACAGGTAAGTCACAACCATGCCTGGTGACTTTTTGCTTTCTCTAGCCAAAGTTGCATGCTTTATACTTCAGTCCTTATGTTCTACTGACCGACCATGCACTGAAATGATTCATTTTGCCTCCCTTTTCATAGTACTAAACACCACATGTTAAAACACGGAATAGGAATGGTGGTGGTTTTGTGGGGGAGGCTTCACTAACTTTCCTGACACTGCTTCATATATGAATTGTTCAGGTACTAAAAGGATCCAAAAGTAGAAGATTAAATATTTCTTTTATTTATACAAGTAATGCTCCTGTAAAAGAGCATCTTATTTTTCAGCCTTCGAGCATTAGAGTAGGCAGAAAAAATTCATTTTAACATTTTTTTGTTCAGCTTCTCGTGTAAGAACATTGTATTCTACAGGGATGAGACTTATTTCCCAGAATAAAAACATCTTGTAATGAAGAAGACAATGCAGCATAAAAAATAACTGTCAGGGTATTCTTAGTTCTTGAACTAATAACAGTGTTTTGGGGGATAAAAAGTAATCTGGGCTTAGGCTGTGATGGATTACTGGCTGTGTGGTGTATTATTTGTACTGTAGGAGTTCACTCCAGTCTCTTCATTGCACGTGTGGGGAACAGATGGGTGACTGGTTTGTCTTTGGCCTGCCAAGACCCCGATACCACAAGTAACTGCGATTGTAAACCCAGGTTTCCTAAACAGTACAACACTGATGCACAGACCTTTCAAGGTTTTTAAGTGAGAAAGGCGTTTCTTCTGTAAGCATTTTTCACACAGCTTTTTTTTTTTTCTTGTACTTTTTCTTTTTAATTCTCTGAGTCTAAATCAGTGATGGCAGGTTTTTCAATTAGGAAACAAATTTGACTACTACAGGCAATAGATTATTTTTACCTTGACACACATGAACATACAATTGCGAGCTCAAAAGAGAGAAGCTGAGCAGAGAGCCCTTTGAACCTCTATTCAGAAAGAATCCCAGGAACGAGGCTTCCATTATTTTCCTGAACCAGGAAGGAGGAGAGGGAAGCCTGGAAGGTTGGCTACTGTTTTTCATAACCCCCTGTTTGATAGCTTGATCTACCGTAGCTTATACCTTAGCGCTCTCCTTTTTCAGTTCTCTTGCTACAGCTCCTCTGTAGCTGCTGTCCCGCGTATCACATTATCCAGCTTTCCAGAGTGTGCTTCACGTAGCTCAGCCTGAAGCCGCCTCCTCTTCACACGTTTTAAAAATGTGGTCAACAAAATTCTTCAGTTCACATGCCCACTTGTTTCCTCATCCACCACCCTTCCTGAACAAGGCAGCGCTTCAGCTCCACGGTGCCTGTGCCGAAGCATTTGGATTCTCATCGCTCCCTTACCCCTTGCTGTGGCACTGGTGAGCACCAGCTGTAGACAAATAACTCTTAGGTAACTTTTAAGGTGACTTAGATGTTTCTCATGTTACCTCATTTACTGTAATCTCCCTTCACACGGTATTCTAATTTTACCTCCTAATCAGTTTATTTCCCTTTTTCTTCATCCTGTCGTCCATCTAGCTTTTACATGTTTTTGGAGAATGGTATCATATTTGGGTGGGGCTCTCCATCCCCATGAACAATTTTTTGATTGATTCCGATTTCTACCCAGTTAGTTACCTTCTTGCAAGAAGGGTAAAAAGAAGGCCCCTGACCTACCCGTGCGTGGGGTGGCCCGGACTGTATTGTTCCCATTTTCTACCTGATACAGGTCTTAAAAACTGTGTGTGTTCCAGGATGAAAATATTGATGGTAAAGGGTTAAAGCAAGTGTTTGTAGGCTGAAGAACCTGCCTCTCTCATCCAGAGAGCCATCAGCACAGTTCACTTGGGCTAGTTCTTCACGCTTCAGGGGATCCTGGTGTAGGACTGGGTGAAAGCCAGACCCTCATTAAAAATAGATTGTACCCTCTGCGAATTGGGTTGCACTGCATTAAAAATAAAAGAGTCTGTGTTCACTGCAGGCCTTTGTGAACTGAAGCTGGTGTTAGCTGATGTGACTACTGAAGCACACTCTAAATAGATCTGACCCTGAAACGGAATTCTGATTCACATCCAAAGCTGATTAAGGATCGGAGGTTTTTCTCACTGTAGATTTATTTTGAGACAGGGCAAGTTGCAATTTAAACTTTCCCACCATTTGGAGCCTCAGTATTTTGGTGTGAATTCAACGTAGCTGAGTCCTTTCAAATGCTTAATTTTTTTATAGGTTTGATGGTGTTGAAATAAATACTTTAGGTGGACAGTATTTGTCTGGATAGAAAATGCAGACGATGGATAGTGCTTACGGTGAGTGAAGTGAACAGTACGTATGTTGATTGTAAAGGCTTTTCCGATCTTTGTTTATTTTCGCAGGCCCAACTCGTTTGTGATCATCACCGCTAATCGTGTGCTTCACTGTAACGCTGACACTCCTGAAGAGATGCATCACTGGATAACGCTGCTGCAAAGGTCGAAGGGGGACACGAGAGTGGAGGGACAAGAATTCATTGTGAGGGGTAAGAACTGAGTGGGGCAGCAACAAAGCAGGTAATGTTCATTAAGCTTCGAAGAGATTGTTCCCGCGACACAGCCTGGGTAATGTGCCAGCATTGCACGGCAGTGGTGGAGCCTCATCCTTGTACTGTGGAGTTCACACACAAATTAACACAGCTGGAATTACACTTCTGCTGTGCCATCTAAGAAAACACTGTAATGATGATAAAAGCGTTTCTGTAAGTTGACAGAAGAATTTTTCTCGGTAAACACCAAAGTAGAAAAGTTCTGTATGGATTTTGTACAATACCCTCATCATGTGATTGTTTGAGAATTTTACTCAAAATTCATAGAATCACAGAATGGTTTGTGTTGGAAGGGACCTTAAAGATCATCTAGTTCCAACCCCCCTGCCATGGGCAGGGACACCTTCCACTAGACCAGGTTGCTCAAAGCCTCATCCAGCCTGGCCTTGAACACCTCCAGGGATGGGGCATCCACAGCTTCTCTGGACAACCTGTTCCCGTGCCTCACCACCCTCTCCATGAAGAACTTCTTCCTGATATCTAATCTAACCCTCCCTGTTTTCAATTTGTACCCATTACCCCTTGTCCTGTCATTACAGGATCTTGTAAAAAGTCCCCCCCAAGCTTCCTTGTAGGCCCCTTCAGGTACTGGAAGGCTGCAATAAGGTCTCCCCAGAGCCTTCTCTTCTCCAGGCTGAACAAGCCCAACTCTCTCAGCCTGTCCCCATAGCAGAGGTGCTCCAGCCCTCTGAGCATCTTCGTGGCCTCCTCTGGACTCGCTCCAACCGGTCTATATCCATTCTTTAATGGTAAACTATTCACAGCATGTTTTTGTTGGTGCAAAAGTATACAACTAAATTATAGCAACTTAATTTTGCCCAGCTCTTAAAAAGTGTTCTTCAAATTGTGTCTTTAACAGGATGGCTGCACAAGGAAGTAAAAAACAACCCCAAGATGTCTTCATTAAAACTGAAGAAGCGTTGGTTTGTTTTGACGCACAATTCTCTGGACTACTACAAGAGTTCGGAGAAAAATGCTTTGAAATTGGGTACACTGGTCCTAAACAGCCTCTGCTCAGTGGTCCCACCTGATGAAAAGATCTTCAAAGAGACGGGTAATTGCCCAAATATGTTCTCCATTCCCTTCTGTCCTGCCTACCTAGGAATGCAGCAAACAGTGCATAACAACATTTTTGATGCATTATTACAGTTGTAGTTCGACCAAATCAGGTTTCTAAGTCTCTGAGGCGTTTTACAGGGAAGTACTGGATGAAAAATAGAAATAATGTGTACAGCAGTAAAAGTTGTTCTCACCAACATTCAAGTTATCATTGACTGACACTGCTCCTAACTTAGTGTGAACACTTAACACATCAAAGACCCAGGAAAGACATAGGGGTAGCGCTCTCCTCGTACATTATTTTACCTGTTGAGGAACTGTGAGGACTAATACTGGTGGAGCAAGTATAGGGAGATGTAGAATAATAGTCCAGTTTGTGCTAACCTACATACCACATCTGAGTCAGCTCCCCTGTGCCTTTTCAAAACTGTTTTTTCAACTTGGAAGTGGCTGTTGGCAAATGAGAAGCGACTGTTAACAGTCCTGTATAATCCCATCAGTGTCACTGACACTTCAAAGAGGCCTTTGCTAGCAAACAATGGAATAGAACGTCTTTAATTGAATCTGCTTCATAAAAAGCCTGTACAGCATTGCAGAGAGGATTGGAACTGAGATGCTCTTCCTGTCACGGTTGCCACTTCGTTGGTGTGAAATTAATGACTTTTTCAGCGAAGAGGTAGTCGGTGCTTTATACCTGCTCGCACGCGTGCCGTAGGTGATGAAAGGCTCGCGCGCGCCAAGCAAGGCTGGCTCAGATTTTCCTGTTACCGACGGGACTGGAGAAGTAGGGCCCACAAGTAGCCAGCCAGTGTTCCATAGCATTGTCCTGTGCTCGCTTTTACTAAAATTACTGGATAAAATGGGAAGCTGCGTGACGGTGGGTGTTCCATAGCATTGTCCTGTGCTCACTTTTACTAAAATTACTGCGCTCTGAGATTACTCCCGGGCTGTTCTCAAGGAGAGAGTCTCCTTTAGTAGTGTAGTACCTGTATTACGATACTTAATTGGCCATACAACTACTTAGTTCCTGAACCACTGCCAGCGTGATCCGGAATGCAGCCCTCGCGGTCTGATGGGACGGCAGCTGTTTTCAGATAGAAGTTGGGGTTATTTTTATGGATGCAGCTTCTGTGATTAATAATCTGTACTGCTGTTGTAGGTTATTGGAACGTAACCGTATACGGACGCAAACACTGTTACCGTCTCTATACGAAGCTGCTTAACGAGGCGACCCGCTGGTCAAGCGCCATCCAGAACGTGATTGACACAAAAGCGCCGATCGACACACCGACTCAGCAGCTTATTCAGGATATTAAGGTAGGCACAACCAGGCAGGGCACGGGGTGGGAAAGAACGGTTGCTTACATATTTGAAATCAGTCTCTTTTTTAAGTTGGCTTTGACATGGGGAGTAATAAAGCAGAAAACGTGAGTTTTAATCACACAGTGATATGGGCTGAAATTGTGGAACTTGAATGTAGTCGCTGGCCAGGTAAAGGAATTTCTGTCTCAACACTAAAAGAACAAAGTGCAAAGTGCAGCTTGGAGGGCAAGGAGGTGACTTTTTCCATTAAAACAGTAACAGGTTTTACCAGTTTGTGTAACCTGACAGGCTGTTGCTATACCAGGCGGTGGAGCGCGGTGTGCGGGCTCGTGGGTTGGCAGGCCTGGTTGGTGAGGATTGATAAGAAGACGGTGGTCACAGATCTGTTAAACAGCACCTAAAAACAAACAGTTTTGAAACGCCAGAGTGGGTGCATCAGGTTTACAGCAGCAGTTTTTCCGGACTATTTTGTTTTGGTAACTCCTGCAGATTCTAACTGAAAAGGCCAATGAGTTATGCTGGAGAAATATTTTTAAATGAAAGATGTCTTAATTCCCATTACAAAATACTGGAGCAAAAAGGTTGTAAAACGGCTTTTTACACGCTTCAAAAACATTTTATGAAACTGTATTTTGGTATCCCGCAGCTCTGCTGTGGTTTGGTTTTTACTGCAGAGATAAAGTGAGCTTATGAAAGGCCTGAGGTTGGCAGACGCTGAGCATTCCTAGCCCGTGGAGCGCTGTGGGAGCCTCAGTACCCACAACTGGATTTAGCACCAAACAGTGTCGGTAACACTGATGGCTAATATTTTCACGGCCAACCGAATCATGCTTTTCTTTTTCTTACCCCACCAGGAAAACTGCCTGAATGCTGATGTGGTTGAACAGATTTATAAAAGGAACCCTATTCTTCGTTACACTCATCATCCATTGCACTCGCCACTGCTGCCACTGCCGTATGGGGACATCAATCTGAACTGTAAGTTTTTCAGGCATACAAACACTTTTCCATATGAAAGACTAAACCAGGGGACACGAGTTTCTAGTCAGTGGGCTACAGTGAAGTAATACTGGGCAAAATACATGTGTATAACACAGACAGACACATTTCCCTGTTCTCTTATGGGAGGTAGAGAATTGCAGTTTGTGTAGAACGGAGCCATGGGCTTGTGGTTCTCCTGCTCGGGCTTTACAGATGGAAGATTGGTGCCGCTGCTGTGATACAAGTTTGTTACCCTCAGCAACACTGCTAAGGCCACTGAGTTTGAAAATCCTTGCTCTGGAATATATATGACTAAGCCCAGTTCATTCAGCTTCTTGAATTGTATTCCCAAGTCCTTGTTGCTTCCTACCCCATGCGGGGAGCTGCAGCAGCCACAGCTTCCAATTATCAAGTGTAAGTTTCATCCATTGTGTTGGGAAGCATTATTTATGGGAAAAAACATTTGAGTGGATGTGATTTGAAAAAGTAATGGTTTATTTACTCCTGAAACAGGTGTCATCATGTCTTTTAATACCCTTGGCTCAGTCACTGACTTAGAAGTCTGTTTTGAATTAATGGTTCAGAGCTGCTGATGGTTGTGAATTTGTTGTCCTTAAGCGGATTTGCCTATTTTATCATTAAACAAGATATGACTCAGATCAGGAGTTTGATCCTTGGGAGGAGGGTGGGAGGTCACAGTAGATTAAAAGCTAAGGTATTTCAGGTAAGACTTCCTGATAACTCAAGCGATAGCCTCCTGCTCTAATGACAAGGAAAAGGAAAATCCTAGGAGAAACCTTTCTCTTCTCTTCCCCTTCCTCCTGTGCAGTGGCAAGGCATAGTTCTGGTCTTCTCGGCACTTGAGCTGGTTGTGTTTTTTTCTCCTCAGACATGAATGGCTCGCTTCCTCTGCCGTGGAAGTCTTGCCGAAGTCCTTCTGTCCCAAATACGGCTGCACAGATGAACTGATGCTCAGTTACTGCCTTGACTTGCAGTTGAGGTCTAGTAATTTTCTGTATTAATGTAATGACAGGTTGGAAACTTTGTAAGATACGTTTGTACTGTTCTGTGCTTTGATGGTGCGTAGGCCTAACTGATTCCGACGTCGGAGCAATCTCTTCCGTTTCTTGAACCCGAGAACTGCACGGTGCTCTTAACTGGACTGTGAATGTTGTTAGCCCACGCTGAACAACCTGTATTACACAAACCAATCACCTTCTTTTCCATCACTCAAAAAGGAAGTTGCAGTTTCACAGCAATGATTTTGTTTAGTAGCATTGTTTGGGTTTAGTTGAGATGCTGCTGCTGTAGACAAAAGTGGTGCTGCGTACCGTTGCCACTTTCTGTAGCACAGTCATGCTGTACCTCACTTATCATCTGACGAGACTTTCACTGTCTTGTGACAGCGAAAAAGTGACAGACACTTCAGCAGTGTGCCTTGCTCTGGAAGGAAGATGCTCCATCACACACCCTCTGATCAAGCAAGATACACGCGTTAAGTTGTGCCGTCAGAAAATGTCAGAACGGGATTTTGTGACATTCGGATCAAATCTCAATAGAAAAATAGCTCATAAAATGAGTGTGCATCATACATTTGAAATGGAAAAGATCCATTCTAATATCCTGCGTAATAACAGCCAAATAGCTCCAAGCAATTCCTATGTTAAGCCTGAGTGATTCTCTTCCATATCTCAGTCTAAGCACCTTTCTCCCTATTTTCCTTTTGTAGTGCTGAAAGACAAAGGCTACACAACTCTGCAGGACGAAGCCATCAAGATATTTAATTCTTTACAGCAGCTGGAGTCTATGTCTGATCCCATCCCTATAATCCAAGGTATCCTCCAAACGGGGCACGATTTACGCCCTCTTCGAGACGAGCTCTACTGTCAGCTCATCAAGCAGACCAACAAGGTGCCGAACCCCGGCAGCGTGGGCAACCTGTACAGTTGGCAAATACTCACCTGCATGAGTTGCACGTTCCTGCCAAGTCGCAGCATCCTCAAGTATCTGAAGTTCCACCTCAAAAGGTGAGAAGCTTTCAACTCCTAGAGCGAGAAAAGCAGCTCCTTCACGCACTGTTTTCTTCCCCACAGCTTGTAACAGTGTTTAAACATCTCGAAGTGAGACAAGATGCGTTCATTTAGTGAACTGGCTATGGCAAACAGTGAATCTAAGAAAAATGCTGTCAGAGAGTTGTTTGATCTAGGTAGAATTCTTCTCATTGGAAGAGCCAAGCAAAATCCTACTAAACCACACGCGTAATTTGTTAACGTTGGCGACAGGCCGGTGGTTTTCTGTAGTTGTGTAACGATGCTTAAATTACTTAGAGCCAGTACTCCCAGGTCCCATTCTCAACTGTCCGACCTGTTACAAACTCCTCAGCCGGCTAACCTCAGCTTTACGAGGCACGTGTTGCTCGCAACAGCCAGCGCTGGGATGTTTAAAGATGTACTGGAGGTAGAAATGTCTGTTTGCAAATCTAATTTTAAGACATTAGTGACTATTTAACAAAGAAACGATGTTTTTGACAGTTCAGCACTGACCAGAATGTGGAGTCCCTCTGATGCAGCGGAAGAATGCAAAGAGGGTGTCATTAGGGAAGTTAGTCCTCTACCAACAAACCATTCTCAGTAATGTAAAAGCCATGTCTGCCTTTGTGCTAGGGCACAGACTCTGGAAATCACTTGGCTAAATGTAATTATTTTATAAATGTTTGTAAAATGCTTCCATTGAAGACAGACCTTTTAACCAAAGTGAGATTAGTGAAAAATACTGATCACTTTACAGAACGGTTACAGTGAAAAAATCCAACATCGATTCACTTTCTTAATTTAACTCAATTAATAAACTGGTCTCAGAGTTACAACAAATTGCAGCTGATAAAACATTTGTAGGTTGGTTTCGATATCAGAGATGCATTACAATCTTACAGCATTGCTGTAATCCTGCAGTAATCTTTTGATGCCTTGTAGCTCACAAATCACTGTACTTCTTCACATGAATTTAACCTTCTGTTGTGGTTTTAACTCCGGCTAGC
>NW_010238541.1:0-437 GCF_000690775.1 Eurypyga helias | reverse complement strand
CAAAGAAGGAGCTCAGCAGAGCCCTGTGCACCTCCCGCTGCCCCAGTCAGGGAGTGGGAGGTTCCCTTACCTGTGGAGGGGTGGGGGTGGATGAGGTCCTTGCTCCGGACATTATTTCCTCAGTGATGTCTTTGCCACCTTGGTTGGGGTCTCGTATCCGGATCTGTCCACAGGCCAGGGCAGAGAGGGGGAAGCTGTCAGTGGGATGGAAGGGGGGACACAGCACAAGGGACCCCCACTCCTTTCCTGGGCCTGACACCCTCAGGACACCCCCTTCTCCAAGGGAAAAGGCTCATTCAGCATTGCAGCTGCCCTGGTCAAGTGGTGAGTGCCACTCCCCCTCCCCATGGGGCACAGTGCCCCAACAGACACCAGCCTGTCCCCACGCCTGGCAGGCAAGGACAGCGTGGGGCAGGGTGAGCCTGCCTCATTGTGCC
>NW_010238540.1:0-6783 GCF_000690775.1 Eurypyga helias | reverse complement strand
CTTTTTTCCATTTTTAAAGATGTGGCCTATGTTTCCCCATTTCCAAACAGTGGGAACTTCACGGGACTGCCACAATTTCGGAGGTATGATGCATAGCGGCTTAGCAACTTTACGCACCAGTTCACTCAGGACCCAAGGATGCATCTAGTCAGGTCTATGGACTTGTGCACCCTCACATTGTTAGATCATCTCAAACATAGTCTTCTACATCAGGTAGTTCTTTAATCTCCCGGTGCATGTCTTTGACATCTGCAACTTGGCCAGAGCAGTTTGAGCACTTGTCAGTGAAGACTGAAGCAAAAAGTCATTCTCCTCAACCCAGGTGGCCAGGACTCCCATTTGCTTCTGGAGTGAGCTCACTTTTCCCCTAGCCTTCCTTTTGTCACTGATGTAACTATACAAACTTTTCCTGTTACCCATGATGTCCCTGGCTTGATTTAATTCTGTTAGGGCTCTAGCTTTCCTAACCTCATCCCTGGCAGCTGCTCAGACAATTTCTCTGTATTCCTCCCAGGCTAACTGTCCTTGTTTCCACTGTCTGCATACTTCGTGTGTTTGAGTTTGTTCAGGATCTCCTTGATCATCCACACAGTCCTCCCAGCTTTTTTTGCCTCACTTCCACTTTGTTAGGATGCATCACTCCTGAGTTTGGAGGAAGTGGTCCTTGAATATTAACCAGCTTTTCTGGGGTTCTCTTCCCTCTAGGGTTCCATCCCATGGTCTTTTACCAAACAATCCCTGAAGAGATTAACATCTAGTCTCATGAAGTCCATGGTAATGAGCTTGCTGTGTGTCCTCTTCACTGCCCTAAGGATCTTGAATTCCACGATTTCATGGACACTGCAGTCAAGTACATATTACAGAGACTGTATTATCAAGATCAAGGGAATAACTGCAGTGCTAACTCAGTTATTCCTGAGATGTTAACTCAGTTATTACTGAGATGTTGAAAACATTAGATGAAGTTAATATGAATTGAGGACACTTCACACTTTTAAAAAGTCAACAACTCCATCAGATCAGGAAAAAGAGTATGGTGATGTGACATTTTGCTTTTAAAAGCAAAATATTATTGAATTGGATCTGTTCCTTTTGATTCTTGAATATTTGAACAGTTTCAATAAGACAATAAATATATAATTTATTTTCCTGAAGAATTAAAGAGCTCTGAGGTGATTAAAAACTCAAATATTGTAAACAGTTTGATCAGACATTGCTATAATGGCATTATTATTCTCACTAGGTAACACTGCCAAATTTTACCTGTTCATGTTAAAAATTCCACTGAATCTCATAACAGCATCAGACAGAAGACATGAATCTTTGTCTATGGTTTCAATATTGTTGACCTTTTAACTCTCCTGCAAATATATAACTATGCATTTCTTTGTACCTCAGAAAAGCAATTCCTTATTTAAAGAAACCAATTCAACTTTAAATAGTTTTGAAGGCTTATTTTTCAGTCTGTTACTCTGCATTTCTTCTTTGTTCAGTTAAAACTTTTATATGTGGGGTTTTGGGGTTTTTTTTCTTCATGCTATTAGTACTACAATTTCAAACATCAGACCATTTATTGCTTTTGTTAGACTGTTTCAGTTAGATAATTATGAGACACATTTCATTTCTGATGTTCCATTACTGGGAAAAGAAGCTTGAAAATGCAGCCTTAGTGTACACTTAGTCCCCAGAAAAACAGAGGACTACAAAAGGAGCTAATATACTTTGTTAGTGGTCAGGTTTTTTACCCATTGATTGATTGCAGGTTTGTTTGTTTGTTTGTTTGTTTGTTTTAGTTTTTTTAACAGCACCTTCAAGCTTTTAAGCCACAGTCATTTTTTATGTCTTAGGAAAGATGAACTCACCTGGTGAATTTTGAATCCTTTGTGCTGGACCCATAAATACTCCTCATGTTTTCCAGTTTTAAAAGTATAGTTAAAATCTCACTAAAGTAAATGGAGAGAAGGCACAAGATTTGAATGCCATGACAACCCAAATGTTGGTAACCTTCTCCAAACCCTGATCCTTCACAGGGCTCTGCAGTTGCTCTTAAATAGCTTTGTGCAGGCAGATGATGCAAAAAATATCAAGAATTGCCAATTTTTATTCCTCTATGCAACCACTGTAGCGTCAAATGTGTATCAGTACTGCCTGCATTTTAGAGACAACTTGGATATTGGTACCTATAAAGTTTCCCCTACTTTCATCACCAGAGTTTTTAATTAATTTTCATTTTGCCCTCTGTATTTCATCAGCCTCAGTCTCACTTTCCAGCTTATTGCCATAGGCTACTAGAGTGAAACATAGATCTGTGTGAAGCATAACAGAAGAGGAAACAATGTAAGGAAATTTGCCTATGACCACTATGGTAGGTCATAATCCTCCAAGCTCTGCAAGTTCCGAAACATTGGCCAAGTTACTCAGGACAGGATCAAAGAAGTGAGATGATACTGATGCTTTTCTCTGCTCTTAGCTGAGAGAACAAGGGGTCACTGGCAAGGGGCCAAGCAAAGGCATCCTTTCAAAAGAACAGCTTGGTGTCAGCAATAGATACAACCCATCATTCAGAAAAAGCAGAAATGCCAATTAAAACCATTCCCCTCTCCAAAAGAAACCTTTCTGATCACTGCAGGAACTTGAAGATGCTGTCTTCTCTCATTTGAGAAAAAAATAGTGATGTCTGCTATATTTTTGTTCTAGTCAAAACTCTGCATTTGATTGCATATGCAGGTAAAGATAAAAAATGTAACAGAGCTGAGAGTGAGAAAATGAGTAAGGCAGCAGCTGTCGTTAAGATGCTTATTTTTGATAACGTATAGAGAGCCTTCCCACTTGGCCATGAAATTATTATTATGCATCAGATCAAGCAATTACAATGCCTCTTAAACTTATACATATTTAAAAAAAAGCACTAACGAAAAAAATCGTGGTGAAGACATATTGTACAAATATCAGTTTATATCACTGAGGAATGCAGGGTCAAATTTAAAAGCAGCCATGTCGTCCAGAATGCAGAATAACTGCCGGACCAGAAATATTTTAGGTGTGTGACAACTATGCTGCTTGGAATATGCAGCGGGCAACATAGGGGGCTTGTATAGTGCTAGGAGCACCAGGAAGAATGAATAACAAAATAATGTCATGAGCTTCAGTGCACACTAAGTTATTTTATGGATGTACATGGTACTGTGCATAGTGAAAATACTGAAGTGGCAAGCTTCCTGAAAGGAGGAAAGATCAACTGATCAATAAATATGTCTCAGCCTGATTACAGAGTGGCTCTGACAGACTGATTAAAAGCACGGCTATCCAGACACTGTTGCCCAGAAGGACAGTAGCTTGAATATGAACCTTTGAAGATGGGATAAAAAGGCTATGGAAATACAAGCAGAAGGGATTATCCTAGAGGGGGGAAAAAAACCCAGATCTGTTTGTCATGCTGATTAAACTCAGAGTAATATATGTGATTCCAAATCCATAAAAAAGACAATATAGCAAGAACACATGAATGAATAATATAATATGCACAATAGACATCAAAGTTCATTGTTACTCCACTATCAGTGAAATGCACTGTGAAGCTTCCACTTCATGCTGCACAGCAGGTATTGTTTTGGAACCACTATCAAGGGCAGCAGATTCAAGGATCATTGCTTTAATGCATCACAAATTGTGTTACAACTTGCAAGTGAAAACAGATTCTTTCTTTGCTTCCACTGTATCCCACAATACACTGAGGATGACAGAACCAGAGAACATCTAACGAATATTAAACATGTCCCAACTGTGCATTTCTAAGAAGATGCAGACTATATACTTGTCTCACTGCCACCTGCTGCATAGTTATCATGTTATTTCAGTGAACCTTAGTTTCTACTCATGTCCTCGTCAAAATTTACAGTTAAGGAAGGATGAAGAAAGATTTGGTTTAAGAACTCCATTTCTTTTCCTGTTATGGATTATAACATTGATTGATAATTCTTCCTATGGTATTTGAAAACACAAATGAAATATTGTTCGTGTTATGTTTAATACCGAAGGTCTCAATTACAGGTAGTACAGGGAACCTGTTAGGGACCTTTCGATGTAAACAACATTCATTATATTTCGTGTAAGACAAACTGTATCAAATACAATTGAAAAGACTGTAAATATTTAACACCTTGACTTTTAAATTATTTTTATTCCCTATAGTTATGATGTAGTCTTGTTTATATTATGTTCAAACACATAAAATACCGTTTAGATAACGTCTGTAAAATATGCTTCACTTACATCAAATGTTCATCAGAAAACATTTCAGATTCAATGAAAATTAGTTTTACTGTATATCCATCCATATTCTGCAAACACTGTTTTAAAATGGAGAATATGAAAAAAACTCTTCAATAAGTTAAAAAAAAAAAAAAACACCACTAACATTTTGTGTTTCCCTACATGAAATAAACTAAAGCATACACTGAGAGGCAAGCAAACAAACAAACCACAACAGAAATACAGAAATCATTTTACACTTAAAAATGGAAATTATTTATAAATTAAACTCATTTTAGACCCACTCTAATAATAAGGCTTTTATTCTGGTCAGAACTGTTCTGTAAACCCTAGCTGGAGCAAGAGCTGAGAAATAAACATGATACAGTCATTTAGTAACAGCCACTTACGTTACTGAAACAATTCAGCACAGCTGTATCAGTCGTACTATATAACACCAATAAATTTTATTGGTAGGGAAGCTGACTGCGTACCTGCACTGGTGTCCTGTTCTGAGCCAGTAAGTCTAAATGAGGATATACTTCAGGTGTCAGTATAGACACTTCTACCACCAAGGTCTTTTGAGTAATATGGACATATTCCAGGCAATTCTCAGCCCGGAACTTGAGAGAAAATTTTGCAAAGCAGCTTTAGAAAAACTTAAATGATATTCAGACTCTTACATGTATTATACTTCTTCGGCACAAAAAAGGGTAACATTCTCTGTAACCAAAGGCACCAATGATGTCTTTACATTCTAATGCTTGAAATTAATTATTAGTACATGATGAATCACTTTGTTACAAGAGTAAATATATCCAAACAAGGGCTCAGATATAACCCATGTAAAAGAGGGGGAAAAAAACAGGCAATATGTAGATTATGAGTACTGTGCAAGGAATAAATATTAATGTTAGAAATATACATCACCTTCATTTTGAAACCACTGGAAATTTCATGTACGTTAACACAATAAACAAAGTCTTTGCAGCACAGGAATATTTCCTAAAACAGCTGTCCAAGGCAATGATTACTGTTTCCTTTCCAAAGGAAGGAAGATGTACTAATAAGATACAGAAAATATTCTAATGAAAACACAAATAGAAATTCAGACTTGTTTACTATTCCTGACAGAACTTCATCTTGGCTGTAAAAATTCCTTGCATCATTAAGAGCTAATCATGTTGTATTTGAAGCAGTCTGAAGAGAGAAAACTTACAAAAATCAGGATGGCTCTGTGGTTGTAAGAAAACTAGAGAGACACAGTAGAGAGGACTAAAAAGTAAAATGTTATTAAATAGTGGTAAGTTAATATTTAATTGTGTGCATCATGTGTTGCTATAATAAAAATAAATTCCATAACAGATATATTGTATTATTCTGAGATTAACAAAGCTGTGTGCATCTCAGTAATATCTGATTAACATTTGGCTTTATTAATTTTGATCCTATTCAGGAGTTAAATTTATTTTATGACTATTTTTCCTCTATGTAGAATCACAGAATCTTTTGGGTTGGGTGAGACCTTAAAGATCATCCAGTTCCAACACCCCTGCCATAGTCAGGGACACCTTCCACTAGACCAGGTTGCTCAAAGCCACATCCAGCCTGGCCTTGAAGACATCCAGGGATGGGGCTTCTCTTGGCACCCTGTTCCCGTGCTTCACCTCCCTCTCTGTGAAGAAGTTCTTCATGATATGCAATCTAAACCTCCCCACTTTCAATTTAAACCCATTAGCGCTTCTCCTATCACTACAGGCCCTTGTAAAAAGTCCCTCCTACAATCCTTGTAGGCCCCCTTCAGGTACTGGAAGGTGCTATAAGGTCTCCCCAGAGCCTTCTCTTCTCCAGGCTGAACCATCCCAGTTCTCTCAGCCTATCTTTATAGAACCAACCCCCTGATCATCTTTTGGAGTGACCTCCTCTGGACTCACTCCAAAAGGTTCATGTGCTTCTTATGTTGAGAGACCCACAACTGGATGTAGTACTCCAGGTAGGGTCTCACAAGAGCAGAGCAGAGGGGAAGAATCACCTCCCTTGAACTGCTGGCCACAATTCTCTGGATACAGCCCAGGATACGGTTGGCTTTCTGAGCTAGCAGTGCAACCTGTCGGCTCATGTTCAGCTTTTCGTCCACCAGTACCCCCAAGTCCTTCTCCTCAGGGCTGCTCTCTACCCATTCTGCACCCAGGCCCCGACCCAGGGGCAGGACCTTGCACTTGGCCTTGTTGAACTCCATGAGGTTGGCAGTGGTCCACCTCTCCAGCCTGACGAGGTCCCTCTGGATGTCGATGTCATCCCTTCCCTCCAGCGTGTCAACCGCACCACACAGCTTGGTGTCATCGGCAAACTTGCTGAGAGTACATTCAATGCCATCATCCATGTCACCGACAAAGATGTTAAACAGTACAGGTCCCAACACCGACCCCTGAGGAATTCCCCTCATTACTGGTCTCTACGCAGACATTGAGCCATTGACCACCACTCTGTGAGTGAGACCATCCCGTCAGTTCTTTATCCATCGAGAGGTCC
>NW_010238539.1:14582-16281 GCF_000690775.1 Eurypyga helias | reverse complement strand
GGGTTTGGTTCTTTTTTTTTTTTTTCCATTCCATTGGAATCATATTGGTTTTGTAGCATTTAACATAACTAGTATGTTGTATTATATATATGTGTATTATACTGATTGAAATTTTTAACAGATTTGTACTTTTTTTAAAATGAAAGTTGCTAGTTCTGCTTGACCAAGTAGTGCAATCATTATTTTTTTTAATGTTGTGGCTGATTTTGAGAGGGATATTCACTAATAAATGTATGATGTATACCAACGCGCTGCGCCCCGGCTCTTCTCTCCGCATGGGGGCGCGGCCCCGGGGGGCTGAGGCCGGGCTAACACTCGGGACAGGGATGGAGGGAGTGTGCAGCTGCTGGCAGAGCCCCAGAGCAGAAGCAAGAACCAAGCCAGCTGTTCGGCCCCGTGATCCCGCTCCCACCCCGAGATCCTTCAGGGCTCACACTGGGATGGACAGTCCCACCAGGACAACAGCTCCCACCGCTCCCACCAGCCCAGCCAGGGAAGAGGCGATCCCCATGCCCCCTGGCCGGGTGGGAAAAGAGCACCCTAACCCTAACCACTCCCCCTGGGACAGAGGGCAGGAGCCCTGTGCTCGGAGCAAGGTCGTGGATTTGGGAATGTGGATCAAGGGAACAGATCTGGGAGGAAAACAAAGGATCTCCTCCCAGGTGAAGAGGCTATGCTAGGCCCTGTAGCCCCACAGCGAGGCGGGGCAAGAGCCAACAGCACAGCCCTGACCAAACCCAGGGGAGGGGGGGACAGGGGGTCACACCCCTCCTTCCCCCCCTCCATCCGAGGTGCGAGCAGCGCTGTGGCAGAGGGACAGCCCCCCGGCGCAGGGCTGGGGGCAGGAAGGACCCCCCCGTGCCGGGCTGGGGGCAGAGGCAGGAGGCACAGAGATGCTAGAGGCAGAGTTTATTACACTACGCAGGCTAAGAACCCCGGGCAAGGCCCCACGCGGGTAAGAATCGAACCAGCTCTTTATCAAAAAGTTAATACTAGAGTCACCCCCTTCTCCTTTGGTCATTACAAAGCAAGAGAAATATTAAAAGAAAGGTATTTATACACGGAGGGAAGCTGAAGAGATTCCATCCAGCCCTTCCCTCTCCCCCCGCAACTCCCAGCACGTTCCGGCTGCGGCAGAGTACCGGATCTTCACCCGGTGTCGGGCTGTCGGGGGTTTATCGTCCCTGTCGTCAGTAAAAGCAAGAATTACCAAGAGCTGCCCTTCCCGTTCCTCTCCGCCAGCTCCCCCTTCCCTCTCCGCCCTCCGAGCGCGGGGGGGACGGCCGCGGGGGCGTCGCGCGGGCGGCCTCTGATCCCTCGGTTTGTACGCAGTCTTTTAAAAAAAATAGCGTATTATAATAATATGAATTTCTTCTTTCCGTTTTGTGTCTTCTGGAAATAAAAAAAAAAAAAAAAGAAACGAAACCAAAAAAAAACCCACAACCCCCCCCCCCAAAAAAAAAAAAAAGTGTCAATCGTCCGTCAGGTCCTGCACAAAGAGGACTTCCGTGTGGCTGAGTCCGGCCTCCTGCAGCGTGGGGGGGTTGGGCCACTCCTCTGTAGGGAGGCAGGGCAGGACGCGGCGAGGGAAGTTGGCCTCGATCTGGAACTTCTCCGGGCTTTCTTTCAAGGAGAACAGGAAGTCATGGATCACCTGGGAAAGAAGCAGAGAAATCATGGCCAGCTGGGGGAGGATGAT
>NW_010238539.1:13820-14504 GCF_000690775.1 Eurypyga helias | reverse complement strand
CCAGGGGGGCTGACCCCCCCCAATCCCTGCTTCTGGCTCTTCCTACACTCTCCTTTGACAGGGAGCCACAAGTCACACCCGTTCCAAAGGACATTTCTTCCCGGTTTCTCTGCCCCCTGCTCTCTCCCCCAGGTGGGAGCAGGCCCCAAGACACCCTCACGCAGGAACAGCTCTGCCTGCCAAGGCCCACGGAACCAAAGCTCTGCTGAGCCGCCTGGAGCGCCTCCCAACCCGCTCCGTACCCCGGAAATGCCACCCGCTCCGCTCCAAGCTCACCGTCAACGACTGCGTGAAGTGGAATCGCCGCTCCACCCTGGAATCGTTAGGCAGCTTGAAGATGATCTTAACGCTCTCCGGGTCATCGGGATGCGGTTCGGGAGGCAGGCATTCAGACTTCCGCTCCTTCTCCTCCTGCAGCGTCTGCAAGGCAGGAAGCGGGAGCAATGGGCACACGCCGACCCTTGCGCTCGTCCCTCGCACCACGACTGCGTGAAGTGGAATCGCCGCTCCACCCTGGAATCGTTAGGCAGCTTGAAGATGATCTTAACGCTCTCCGGGTCATCGGGATGCGGTTCGGGAGGCAGGCATTCAGACTTCCGCTCCTTCTCCTCCTGCAGCGTCTGCAAGGCAGGAAGCGGGAGCAATGGGCACACGCCGACCCTTGCGCTCGTCCCTCGCACCCAC
>NW_010238539.1:13097-13758 GCF_000690775.1 Eurypyga helias | reverse complement strand
CCTCTCCCACCGCCACCTCTCACCTGTCGCCGCCTCTCCTCCGCCAGTTTCTGCTGCTGCACTTCCTCCTCCTTCTTCTTCTTCCTCTCCCATTCCTCCTTCTTCCTGCGCTCCTTCTCCTGGTCCGCACGCAGGGATGCCAGATAGGCCTCGTCCTGCTGCTGCCTCAGCACTTGGGTCTGGTTCCTCTCTTCCCTGCAAAGGCGAGGGGGGAGCGGTGAGGGTGCAGCCGTTAACACCTCGGCGATGGTCTGAGTACCACAAGCTCCAAGAAAGCAAACGGAGTCCCCGTGTCCGGCACACCGACCGCTTCCCTAGGCCGAGCGGAAACGCAGGGAGCGCAAGGGATCCCCCACGCGCTGCGGCTCGGCAGAGCGGACAGCCAGCGCGAGCAGCGCCCAGGCTTCCTGCCTCATCCCCCAGACTCGGCGGTTTTCTCTTTCAGGTGAAAAAAATCCTTGCGCATTTTACGACGGAGGCATCACGATGTGCTACTGCATCCCCCAGGGAATCACAGAACTGTTTAAGATGGAACAGACCTTTAAGGGAAGTCCAACATTAACCCAGCATGGCTCGTTCCATCACTGAACCGCATCCCTCAGCGCCTCCTCCACGAGTCTTAAATCCCCCCAGGGATGCCGATTCCACCACTGCGCAGCCC
>NW_010238539.1:3050-12983 GCF_000690775.1 Eurypyga helias | reverse complement strand
CCCGCACCCCCTTTCAGGCAGTTGTAGGGAGCGATAAGGTCTCCCTGAGCCTCCTCTTCTCCAGGCTGAACCCCCCCAGCTCCCTCCTCACAGGAATTGCGCTCCAGCCCCTTCCCCAGCTCCGTTCCCTTCTCCAGACACGCTCCAGCCCCTCAGGGTCTTTCTTGGAGCGAGGGCTCAAAACCAAACAGCGTTCGAGGCGCAGCCTCGCCAGCGCCCAGCACAGGGTGGCAATGGGGCAGAGGAGGGGTAGGCAGGGAGCAGAAGGTGACGTTCCACTTTGGACACAGCCTGGGAGTCCCTGCGGCATGCGTTACCGCAGCTCAGGCCCCATCATACCTTTCCAGGCGCTCGGACACCAGGTACGTCTGGTTGGCATCCATGATGAACATCAGTTGATTAATGAGGTCATCGGGCTGGATGAGGCCTTCTAACCGCCCGACTACCGTCATCCTGCGATCCTTCAGCATAATCACCGCCAGGAACGGGTACGTGTTCTCCCGCAGAGCCTGGGAGACTGGGAAACAGGCACAGACGTCACCCCCCCAACCCGAGGGGTGAGCAAGGGGGTACAGCACAGATGCTTTCCGTCACCAAGGGCCTAGGGAAGCAGCTCCCACAGCCACCATCTCTTCCAAGGCAGAAGAGGCCTCAGGGCCCACTCCATCAAACTCAGCCACGGGAGGACGTGTCGGAGCACAGAGACCGAGGGGAAAACCCCAACCTTTCAAACAACCGAAGAGCTCCCGAATTCAAGCGGGAAGGAAACTGCTCTGAAGGGCCATTCTGAATGGGCCAAAAAGCCCCGGGTTTGAACCACAGGAAGAGAAACTCCGCTCACGCAGAGGGAAACACCTGCTGACGTTAGGGACGGCCAGAGCGGAGGGTGTGACAGAGGGAAGATGGCAGTGTCCGCCCTGGAGACGTCAGGACAGAATTAAACCGCTTCTGCCACGGGGGGGGATGATGCAGATCAGGGGCTTTGATGTTGCTGTTCACCTAGGACTGACGAGCGCTTCCTCCGTGACAGCTGCACGGCACCTCACACAACCTGGAGCGGTCATTACCGACCGAGCCCTCCAAACTAAAGTCAAGGCAAACCGTGGATGTGATCAAAGCCCACAGTTCCCTTCCAGCTCGGCTTTCCCAGCTGCGACTCCCAAGCACGGCAGCAGCAAAAGAGCAGCGAGTAAAAACGTCTCCTTGGCAATCCCAAGGTGTTGATAGCTGGTCACTGAACTACGAAGCCAGGAATGACCCCGATTTCGAACCAGAACTCTGGCCTCTCCTGCCATGGAACAGAAAGGCTCAGAAGAGCCACAGGAGGCACAAACAGAACTCTGGGAAAAGACTCCGTTGGCAGCAAACCCCTAGAAAAATGCTAGTAGTGAAGTATCAAGAGCTCTAGAAAGACAGCACTTAAAAAGGACCTCACCGTGGACTTTTGAGGAGAAAGAGACTGGGTGTGGAGTGACAGGGCTCCTTTGGAAAGGGGAAGAATGCACCTAACAAGTCACTCCTGGCCTCAGGTGCAATGCAAACCAGCCATAAGGGCACAGCTAATGAGACACTTGTTTCTGCACGCCATTGAACCCTCAGCACACACCCACCAACGCGGCACGAGAAGCAGCCCGAACGCCCGCGCAGAGCGCTCAGCTAGGCCTGCCCAGCAACACACGGAGCAGCGGAGGTTAAGAACAGAAGGTATTTCGTTCCCTGGCATCCAAACAGGCCCCCTGAGATATCACACGAAAAGCAACACCCCCTCCACCACACAATCCTGAAAGCTTGTCTGCTTGCACAAAACCCAAGCGTTTCAAACGCTTGAATTTCCAAAAGAGCTTGTTCCAGAGACAGGGAAGGGTAGGTAAAGCCCAGGAGGGACACACTCACCTCTGTATCCCTCCGGTTTATTGGTCGAGCACGCCCAGAAGAGCATCCTAGTGTTTATGAGGGTGATCACCTCAGGTACACACAGTGTATTGCTAGGGGATGAGAAGAGATTGTGTGAACGAAGCTGCATTTATAGTGCAAAAGTAACTACTTTGGAAAACTCTCCTACCTACCGGCAGAATTCATCTGTGTCCTGGTGGTCATCTCCATGAAGATAAACCAACAGGAAGCGCAGCTCCCGCTTGGCATCATTCAGTGCCTTGGCATAAGAGCAGAGGAGGTAAAGTTACAGGGTCTTGTGGCAAGGGGAAAGCAGCACCCGCGGACACGTGTGACACAGCTGAGCAATGCTGACCGGGGCCATCACCGCCACTAGCGTGGTTTTGGTGATGCCGGAGCGGAGGGTGAACCGGTCAGACCTTCTGCCTAAACCCTCATTTCGGGGGCTACAGTGGTGTGTTTCACACTGCTTTTGGGATGTGGCTTTGAGGAACACCGAACTCTGAGGGAAGCCAGGTTGGCCGGGTGCGGGCTGACACCCCTCACCACCCCACCAGGCTTGGCTGGCGGTGAAGAACCCTCCTTTGTCCCTCAGACTCACAGCAGCCAAGGCCAAGCTTTCCGCTCTAGCCTGTACAGGACCCAACCTTCAGACCACATCAGATGAAAGCACTACTGAAAAAAGATGAGCTCAATAATGCTGCAGGCCCCAACAGAACAAAACCAAACAAAAATCCCAACCAACACACCCCCACCTTTTTGCATGTACGGTTTCTGGATGCCACCCACCCAAGAGCATTCCTCAACGAGACCACAGGGTAAGTGCACAATAGTCTCCCTGTTTTACTGGCACTGAGTTTTGGTAGCCTAACCATTCCATGGTTATTCAAGTTTGGATTCCAGGCAAGACAGAGGGGCCTAGGAGAGCTGCGGAGGCAGCGAGCTCCATCGCTGTGCGGCACAGAGCAGATACCGTCTCCACATTCCTCCCTGGTGCTGGGGAAGCAGTGCTGATCCAACTGGGATGCGCTGGAGGAGGCTCTGCCCTTGGCTAGGCTGAGGCGCTGCAGAGGAAGCAGCGCTCACTGGGATGTCCCTCTTCCAGAGCATGCCCAGAGCTAACACACAGAACCCTCGACTCCTGTAACTTCTTAAGGGGCTCCCTCTCTCAGTTTTGGGGTCCCACACCAACTTCTGGAGTCTCATTGTAATGCAAGCACAGGCAGCCAAGCCCAGTTTGGTGAACAGAAGGACAGACTCTGGCACACGGCGTCAGTTTATGAAAACAAAGGCAAGATGACAAAGAATAGCTGTTGGCTACAGCGCCATACAGACGGCCGAGGAACAGTCAGAGCAGCTCTGCTTCCCAACTTTGCAGGCTTGGCATGTCACCAAGCCTGGCAGACACTGGTTTTCCAATAGGCTTGTTCACTACCTCTCCATTACCCTGTTACAGAGTTTGGAGACAAATGCCAGGCTTTTGGACAAAAAGTGGGTTTGCCATGTAGGCCCCGACACCATCTGGCAAAATCCCCACTCTCCGTCTCCCCAGGATCTAGGCACCAACACGTGACACTGACCTGGCTGTAAGTTCCCTGGTAGAAGACAGGGTGTATCCTCCCATATTTTTCCTCAAACATATGAATAAACGAAATAATGTCACCCACTGGGTCAGTGACCCGACTACGAGGATCGGGGCGTATAAAACGCAGAGCAAACCTAGGAAGGAAGCAAAGGACACTGGAAATTCAGCTTACTGACTTTCTGAAGAACAGGTTTTCTTGTCCACATACAGCCCCCTGGCATCCGTAAGGAGGAAAAAAGTCACAGCTGAGACCCTTGAACATGTATAATCACAACCTAAACTGCCACCTGCTCCAAACTGATACCGTTGCCACAGAAACCCCCCAGTCAATTATTCTCACACCAGGCATCAGCAAGCATCCGAATTCTGCGTGATGAACAGTTCTGACTTCCTCTGAAGCACCAGGAATAAGGCACACCACCAGTCTTAGATTTGAGGGATTTAGGTTTGAGGCATTTAGTCAAAGACAGGCTGTTAAAAGCCACACACTTTTGTCCAGATAACTTTGAAAACTGCTTTTCTGCTATTCCAAGACTAGCAATTCCAGAGTGCAAAGAGCTGCAGAAGAGAACATTACGCTAGGAGTCCAATGAAGTAACAGGAAACAACAGTTCCTGTGAGGCTGAAAAAAAGCTTAACTGCAAGGCAGGTATCAGCCTTGTTTAGTTCCACTCATGTGTAAGAGTTACACCGAACCTGGGAGAAGCCTTGAAGGGGCAGGGAAAAAAAAGTAATACAACAGGATTCACCGCCAAGCAATGCAGATGGCAGGACTGCTGGATATTTACCACCTTCCAACATTCCCTTTCCTCTCTATCAATGCTGTAAAGGAGGTAAGATGAAGTAGCCCATCGGGGCAGCAAAGGGAGAAGAGGCAACAGACACCAGAGGGGAAAAAGCAGGTGTTCAGAGTTTGGGTTTTGCCAAGTAACACACAGGGATTAGGACAGGTTAACCTGCAGCCCAGCCCAACGGGACAGGATTCTGGTCAAGCTGTTTGTCCACTAGTGGACAGTCTGACATTGTGTTTTGCATCCCCTTGGTGTGACACTCAAACTGTAAACCCATGTGGAATTAGAACTCCAATCAGGTGTTTCATTTATAGAGCAGCAAGATCACAGGATGGTTTGGGTTGGAAGGGACCTTAAAGACCACCCAGTTCCAACCCCCCTGCCATGAGCAGGGACACCTTCCACTAGACCAGGTTGCTCCAAGCCTCATCCAGCCTGGCCTTGGACACTTCCAGGGATGGGGCATCCACAGCTTCTCTGGGCAACCTGTTCCAGTGCCTCACCACCCTCTCCGGGAAGAGCTTCTTCCTGATATCTAATCTAAACCTCCCTGCTTTCAATTTAAACCCGTTACTCCTTCATGTTCGTTTTCTCTGCAGTGAGCTTTGTTACTGAACAATGTAGGAACTTTACAGCGCCACAGATAAAGGCAGTTGAGCAAACAAATGGGAAGTCTGCCATTAGAGTTACAGATCCAAGTGACAGAGGTACAGCCAAATCTAAGCTAGCATGCCGTGATGCATCAATACACGAGTCAGCAAAAAAACGTACTTACCTAAATATATCAAGTAATGTGTAATAGGTAAATCGGAATGGAAGCATTATGAAGTAGTAACCCCATCCTAATAGGCCCTGCAATTACAAACAAAGAATTACAAACAGTCTTCACCCCAGGAACCGGCCTGCTAAAGCAAAGAGTCCACCAGCATCGAGCACGTGCAGGAGTATCAGTGCTCTGACCACCACAAGAGCAGCTCAGCTGGCTTCAGACTCGTCACATCAATTTAAGTGACTGACATGGTTCATTCAGATTTCAACTCGACATCTCTGAAAACCAGCAGCAGCCACTATTTAAGCAGCAACACATTTGCTCTGTGCTGGCTTTCTTAGCTGTACAAAGGGATTAACAGCACTGAGCACCTGGAAGACTCATGCACATTTGTTTGAGACACATGAATGCAAGTAATGGAGACTGTATTCAAGTTAATACACATTTTAGGGAGTTCTAAAGAAAAAGAGTTACTCTGCCATATGGAGGGGACAGCCCTTCATTCCAACTCAACTTATCAAGAAGCTCTACCATGCCAGAGCAGGAGATTAGATGGCACAGAGAAGGTGGTCGTCTCATAGGGAATCACCCCATGGAGAAAATACGCTGAAGGAATAGCTCTACACTTTGTTTTCAGAAGATAAAACATTTAGAAAGGAGATAAGAGAGAAAACAATTCCTTTCCCTGCCTGCATGTTCTGTTGTTCACAGACAGTCATGCAAACAATTCACCGTAAGATAACTTGCCCTTGGCTGCGGCCTTGAGACAACGTAGCTGTAGATCCTATGGTCAGCTGTATTGACCTGCAACGGCCGCGACGGAGGAGGATTAAAGACACTTGGGACACCCTCTTGCTCATTCAGCCGGTCCTGTACAGCTGCCTTTGACACAAGAAAGAGCAAAGGGAGGTTTCACACACTTAAGGATGGCAGGAGAGATGTTTTTGGGTACACTGGACACTAGCAGCAGGTGTTATTTGTCCCAGAGCACTGGATAAGCACATCTCATTACAAACCCCAACTGCCAGAACTCTCCTGTATGGAAAGGCCTCTCCACGGCAGCCCACACAGATGCACTACGGGAGGTTACACAATGTGCCAAGTCAAGTGATTGTCCACAGGCATAACAACGCTGCTGTGTACTTTCAAAACCAGCTCTCCACCAGCACCAAGAAACTGTTATAAAGAGCCAGCAGTGTAAATTCACAGGCTGACAGACTAAATCTTACTGGTAGGACCCTCCCTTCCCTCCGAGCATCCCGTTTCATCCAGGTACTGGCAAATCACCACTAAGCTGCTTTGAAGCGGTGGTACCTCTATATTCCAGTTGTGCTGCTCCAGTGTGTGACGACATTGGTCCATGGACTCTATGCCGGTTAAGTCCTAAAGAAAGAGAACAAAACCAGGTGAGTGCCAGGGAAATGCTGGATTTTTACTGTTCTTGGCAACACGTGAGCACAGACAGGAGTTACCACAGTACATTAAAGAGACCATTGTGGTAAAGTGCTCTGCTCTCAGCTTCGGAACAGAGCAACCTGAGCCAACCCAAACTTGTAAGCACAGGAGGCCTCGAGTAGGCCCTTGCACCCTTCCAGCATCAGCACCCAAGCTCTGCAACTACACACCTGACTGGGCTGAGTGCAGCTAACGTGATATCACCCACAAGTTTCAGTCTGAAGGACAGGCTAGGCACATGCTCCCAAACATCACCTCAAAGCTTCTCCTTAAGAGACAGGCAGAGCACTTCTGCAAACCCAAGACAACCACTGCTTCACTCGCTGCAAGCGCAGAGACCAAACCCAGAGCGAGCCAGGCCCTAAGGAAGGTAGTGTTTTCCAGCAGCACAGGCGATTCTGTCGTAAAAAACACCCCATCCATTCCAACCCAGACGGGACCCAACGCAGAGAAGAGTCCAGACGCACGGGGATGTCTTCGCTGAAGCCCACATCCCTGTCACTGGCTGTGTTTGAGTGGACGTTTCAGGGCTGCACATGGCACTTAACCGCCTCAGAGCCGAAACGCGCTTTTGTGGGAAAGCAAAGCCACAAGTGTGCTGCTGCCAACCTTTTAATGGCAATCCCTTGAATCGGTCAGTCAAAGATCATGATGGGCGACACTGTTAACAGTGCTGGCAATTTTGACGGAAACTACTGTTATTTAAAAATTAAAAGGAGTAAAAAGCCTTTTTTTATAACTGGACTACAGAGAGCCAAGAAAGGAGTTATACCTTCAGAGACAATTACTGAGCTTAGATACAAGATGGCAGAAGCAGTGACAATGACTGTCAGAAGCAGTGTAACCAATTCAACACAAAAACGTGCTGGTGATAGGAGGAGAGTGATGAAATATGGCAATTTCTCCAGGAACATCATTCCTGACAAGAGAACTCCACAGATTTGCAATATTTCACATCCTCCCCTGGTGGATTTTTCTTCAGACACCTCCCTGTCCAGCTGGTGTAACCCTACGGAGGGTGCACCTCGGGGACCGAGCAGAGGAGTGAAGCAGTCTGCTTTCCCACGGGACCGCCACACACCGGAACAGGACCCCGCTGACCTGCAGAGGCTGTGTGAGCTGAACCACACCAGAGCCCTGCCTGTCCTCCGCCTGCCGTTACACGCACTTCTCCCTGCGGCACGCGAGGAGACAGGAGCCACACGGGGGTTTGGTGACGAGCAGGGAACTTCTGCTCCCTGGGCCTGTCCCAGCAGAGCGTGGCTTTTCTGCAGGAGGCAGCTTGTGACGATAGCAAACGCAGAGCAGTGACTGGACAGACATCCTGGAGCGTGGTTCCTGTTACACCCTGCGATCCAATCCACCGTTAGCAATCCTGTTTGGTTCTGTGGGTCATCTCCTCCATTTCTTGCTTTATTTAAAAGCCCTGGAGGCGATCTCGACAAGCTGACCATTTAAGAATGCACTGAACTGGATTTTACTGGAGAAGGATGGTGCATCTATTCCCTTCCCTGCCCCCATTCATAGATTCCACGTGCTATTTCCACCCAACTCACGCTGTTGACAAATGCCCTATTCAATCTCTGGACTCAGTTCAAACTTTTGAGCATTTCTTGGCTTCTTTCTCATGAAGCCTCCACAGATCTCTATCCATTCTCCCCACTCTACTGAGCAAGAGTCAACATTTCATTCTGCTGTACGGAACCAGACTGTTCAACGTGTTGCTGACACTAATGAGGTGACAGCAGTCGCTCAGCAAAAACCCCACCACACTCCCAAGTCGCTGCCCAGCGGTGTGGAAGTATTTCTTGAAACGGAGGCCTGCAGTAGGCCTCGCAAGGCAGAACTGAACTTTATGCTGGCAAAGCAGCTCAGTGAACTCGGCTGTTGCTGCCAGAACACCTCTGTTTATCTCCCAGCTTCACCATTTAGTGTTTTAGTTTAAGTGTCTTTTTTAAAAAAGATGTGCTTCACAGTAAATTTTAGGTTTTGTATTCTGACTCCTACAGAAGGACAATGTAAGAGGCACCTGCAATTTGCTCCATTATTTCATTTTATAGTGGAGTCACAGTACGTGTCTTTTGAAGCCTTGAAAATCTTCTGATCACCATTCCTTACACCCTGAAAATTCTGCTGGGGTTTGCAAACCGTACAAGATTCAAAAACTCACACCTTTTGTCTCTAGTGTTTGGATGATCGCTCAGCACTAATAACAGGGCTTCACGACTGAACATCCCCTCCTTTTTAAATTATGCAAAAGGCTTTAGCAGTTTTAGGTCAGAAAGCAGCAAAGCAGCAGCCATGCAGAACTACCAACAAGCATTTAATGAGCTCCGAATCACCGCAGCCTTTGCAAGACCTACTGAGCTCCACGGACACGACAGGCTGGCTAGCTTCACCCTTCCGCCCGGCACGCCGTCAGGGAGATCTCCATCTTCTACAACAGCACTCCTCCGGACACGAACCTACCGCAGCTGGTCTCAACACAGAAGTGACAAAACCACCCCAGCAGCACCACGCCTGGTGCTCCCACCACTCTTCGATCACTGAAGCTGGGCAACTGAACACTGGAGGAAAGAAACGGCCTGCGTAAGGGCAGCTTTTTGAACGTTACTTTGCCACGCTCTGTGAGCCAGACATGCTACAGTTCCAGGATGTCCTGGAAAACACACTGGGGTTCAGAATGACTTGCACTCAAGGCAGGAAGACAGTTCAACTGCCAGTTTAGACAACGCTTGCTGGTAAACACCGATACTGTTCGGTATCACTGCCAACGACCATTTATACAGTTATCTCAGCACCTTCTATGGCCTTAGTCACAGAAAGGGATTGGAAACCATCACATCATTCCCAGGGCACCAGTTGCAGCCTTCCTGGTGACATCTCACAGCTAGCTGCAAACTGCATTATTCACATGCCAGACAAGCCAGCATGTTCTTAGTATCGTTAGGGCAAAGAGAACAAACAGTATCTTCAGATCAGTCACTAACTGCTAGTTTCCTCCTCGCTGCAGTCTCTCATTAGCTGCCTCAGAGTCCGTATCTTACACAGACAGAGCAAGTAATAAAACGAGAAGGCCCCCTGTAGTTAAAATTAATCCCATTAAACTAGCACTCTCAAGCCTTCAAACAAACATAGATCCAAGATCAAGACAGCGGATAATATTTAGAAAACAAACAATTAGGCATCACAAATACCAGGAAAGTTCAACGCTGCCTTCTCTAACACCACCCAAAGCAGACTGCTATCCTAACCCATACCCAAGCAGCTGCTGGATATAATTATTTGCATCTTTCACCTTTGAGGCCGCTCAGAATGCTAAAAACCTCTCAGTACTGAAGTAGTAGAAAGTGCAATCCCACGTTTCAAAGGCAGAAGGAATACCCCTGAGTGGCCAAAGGTTGTAAACTGGACTTGCGAAACTGTTCCCTCTGCAGAGA
>NW_010238539.1:0-3019 GCF_000690775.1 Eurypyga helias | reverse complement strand
CTATGCGGAACCGCAGCCCAAGAGACACAAATCCACAGGACTGTAACTGGCACTGCTCTTAATTCCCAACACACTGCCAAATTCCAGAGAATTACATTTCTAAGGGTAAAGAACCGAGTTCAAGCAGCAAAAGAGCCTTAACCAGGAGTTTCCCGTTGCGCGTTACAGCAAACGCCTTAGTGAGGGTTCTGATCGATGCGCAATACGCTGAGTAGGAAAGGTGCCTGGAGTTCCTTGTTTATGCCTTCAGCCCCAAGCATTCTGTTTTCTCTAGCTGAAGCTGGGGACGGTACCGCACGTTCCAACTCTTCCCTGCGCGAATAACACTCGGCTGCTCCGCGTTAGCACGTTACAGACATCAGCCCAAGCGTAACGGGCATGGATTGATAACAAGATCCTACCAAAGCCGCCCCGCTGTTTCTTCCATCGCCCAAATGGAACCCGTACCTCCATGGTTCAAGCTGTTCACATCAAGTCTCTCTCCACAGATATAGGCAGCCAAGTCTTGACAGATGAAAAATTTAGATGCTTTTATTCGTTTACATCAGCCAATGCTTCGGCAGTAAATGGGAGGCTGAAAGCATGCAAGCACGCTCTGCTGCTTTTATTTCAAGTCTATCCCAATTATCTCTCCATATTGGTACTTTTTAACTCCATTAACCTGCCATAGCAGGTTGGCAGACAGCTCTCCTATTCCAGCTCTGTCAGTGGGAAGAGAGCTGCTTCTTCCACTGTTCTGCCAGCCCAGCTGTTTATGTGAGCCCTACCAAAACACTGCGGGCACTCATCAGTGCAATTAATGCTAAGCAAGTACTTAAACTGCAACCCCAACAGCTCGGGCCACGAACAGGACAGCAGGCATTCACCTCTACCTTGGAAGGAGCAATTTCCAACAGAAGTAGCATAAACAGCGAAGGGCTATGGCATCTACACCCAGAGCTGCCATTTTCTGGGTGAATGGCACTCTTCTGGCTCTCCATTTAACTGCAGCACCACTGAGGGTCTTCTGCTATGCTTACCTCATCTTTGTTATCCCCACTCCCTTCTTTCCTAGCCCACTCTCCGGCTTTATCCGCTGCAGTGGCACGTGGAAGCACAACACTCTGCCACCACAGAATATTGTGCAAATTACTCCAGATGGTGCACGCAACAGAAGCGTGAGGTTATCTTTGAAAACATTTAAGCATTCCCTGCAAAGAGAGTGGGAACCCCTGAAAGGTTTACAAGCCAACTCCAGCAGTATTCCTGCAGCAATAGTAAAAGGCAAATCATTTTAGTGAGACTTAGCCATCCTCTTGGAACAGCACACTAAAACCAAACAAAGAGTCTTTTCCAGGTGGACTGAATTACTCCATCTCGCTTCACACAAACAAGCAGGACTGCACACCTGAACCCTTTCCAGCCAGGTGTAAAACCCCAAAGGAGGACTCACCAGTGAAGTCTGTCAGTAGCCCAGCCCCGGCAAAAAGCTAATCCCATACACCCCCGGGGACAGAAGAATGAGAGGATCCTGGTAGCAAAGCCTTCTGACTTCAGCCTTCGCATCAGGCTCTGGACAGTAGCTGTCTTCTAAGTGAAAAATTCCCTCTCCACTTCAAATCAGGGCTCAACAGGAAGCTGGACCAGAATCCCTTCTTCTGACTCCTCCTTCCCCTCCAGCCCCACGCCTGCTGTCCATGGCAACACCAGGTAGCATTAGAAAATAGGATTCTTTAGTTTCACAGCTGCCCACGGTGTACTGAAAACAGCAACAGGGACACTGATGAGTGCAGCTGGTCCTATCTGTCCAGATTCAGCAGATTAATAAATTCTACAGTATCTTACAGCAAGAGAGCAGGAGCTGGAGGACAGATTTTGCACATATATATGCACAACATATGGCAATGGCTTAAACCTCACACATACTTACCAGGGAAATGGTAGCATTGGGAAAGCAATTGTTAACATCACTCTGCCTCCTTTGTCTGTAAGTTAAGATTGCTCAATCAGCTTAGTTCTCAGTAAAGATTTAGAGGGGATATCTGTAAAAGTGTTTCCTCGTGTCTATCATCACAGAGAAACACTGCAGTACATTAATTACTTCAAGTGGTAGGTGAATGCCCCTGTCTCAGAGGTAAAGGCTTGGCAAGTATCTGGAAGGATAAGGAACACCTGCACCTATCCCAGCTGTGGAAGGCAGGCGTGGATGCCTCTGAAGTTCTTTTAAGCCTTACAATTCTACAGTTACACCACAAAAAACTGAAAACACAAACTTAAAAATTAATATAAAGCAACAAAATCAGACAAAATACTCTTGAAAGTAAATATCGTATTTGCAAAAACTCTGCAATCCAAGGAACACCACACGATGGCCCGCAATTCAGAAACAAACCCAAGACACCTGGAGATAACTTTCACTGGCCAGCATGTTCAATTACTCCTCTCTGAGCAGCCCTAAGTATTTCAACTCCACAGCACTGTTTTCTCCCCAGCAAACCACATCTGCAGATCGGGTTTTTTTAATTATTCAGCTGCTGCATAGCCCCGAGGCTGCGGCAAACCAAAGGTTAAGCAACCCAGCCCATGTTATGCAGCAGACAGGGAGATTAGATCATTACAATCCCCAGTGGCCCCCCCCTCAGTAGGCATTACTAAACCGTGAGGGTTAGAAACAGTTTTCTGAAAAGCCACATTCCGTCGGAACCCACTGGCTAACCCTCCCGGGATGCCAGGAGAGGCTCTCCCGTTCACCGCTAACAACAAGAAAGGGAATTTTTCAGGCTTCCTAATTAAAACGGCCGGGACTTACCAAGGAGATGGGGTTTATTCAGCAGTCAGTTCCTGCCTCCCCGGTCCGTGGTGACAGAACACCGTTCCTAAGGAAGCGCTCGGGGCACGCACAGCACAAGCTGGCCGAGCAGCGAGGTCCCGGGCGGGGAGAGCCCCACGCAGGAGCTTCACTCGCCCCCCGCGGGGAGCACGCACGTTCCCGCGAGGGCCGGGACCGCTCTCCTCTCACCCCCGACTCAGGCCAGGCCCG
>NW_010238538.1:4620-5065 GCF_000690775.1 Eurypyga helias | reverse complement strand
CCCGCACCTTCCCGCACTGCCGCCGCGCCCAGGGATGAGCCCAAATCCCGCCAGCCCGGCGGTAGCACCGTGCTCGGAGCAGCCCTGCTGCTGGAGGAACTGCAGTTTGATTTCCTTTCCTCCCTCCCCGGTGGAGTCTCCTCCCCGGATCCCCGTCTCCGCAGCGCGGCCGGGAGAGGCGTGGGAGCATCTTCCACTGCCCTCTGCCGACACGAGCCGCAGCGCCCGGTTTTGATGATCGTTTTTCCATAGGGATGATTTTCTTTTGTTAAACCCCAGCAATCTTGAGAGGGAAGGGGGTTGCGGTACCCCGGAATGTGCGCTGAGGAGCTGCCTCCCAAATTGCTAATTAAAAATTAAATTAATTTTTTAGAAACACATGATGCTGTTGGAGATAAATTAATTTTGGATGGATTAAAAACAGCAGAGAGAGGTGGGGGGGCCC
>NW_010238538.1:693-4593 GCF_000690775.1 Eurypyga helias | reverse complement strand
GACTTCTCCCCTCAGGAGCTGCAGCAGGCTCTCACGGAGCGGGAAGTGGGGGACTAATGTTGCTGCGGACCTTGATCCAGACACAGAACCCAGTGAGCAGCATCCCTCCTGGATGTTGGCTGCACGGTACCATGACCGAGCATTTTCTGGTGCCAGCTGTGCCAGGCTGGGCTGGATGGAGTAAAATCACCCGGGAAGGCGGCGTGAAGGGGTGTTAAAAGGCTGGTACAGGCTTCAACCAGGAGGGAGCTGCGTCCTGGAGAGGTCTGGCAGCATCGGCAGAGGCAGCTCTGCTTGCTAGATGGAGTAAA
Organism: Eurypyga helias; assembly: GCF_000690775.1. Classification (NCBI taxonomy): domain Eukaryota; kingdom Metazoa; phylum Chordata; class Aves; order Eurypygiformes; family Eurypygidae; genus Eurypyga; species Eurypyga helias. The sequence continues at coordinate 4,282 of NW_010238538.1, read as the reverse complement.
ATCACCCGGGAAGGCTGCATGAAGGGGTGTTAAAAGGCTGGTAGAGGCTTCAACCAGGAGGGAGCTGCATCCTGGAGAGGTCTGGCAGCATCGAGAGAGGCAGCTCTGCTTGCTGCTGCAAGACCAGGTTTTATTTAGATTGGAGCACATCGCCCCCCGGTGTTTGCAGCTCTGTAACCACGAGCTGAAGGAAACACTGAGAGAAAAACCAAAGATAAAACTGATCTTCCCTGGTTGCACTCAACGTTAAAATACCCTTCTTGTGTTCTTTCTTCAAGCCCCCAGCCTGCCAGCTCAGTAAGGGATGAGGTGGATGCTCAGTCCAAGCTGGGCTCTCCGGAACCCGCATCCAATGTCCCCAGAACCCTCCTCCAATGTCCCCAGACACCTGGCAGGCAGCACCTTGTGTCGTGGCCGATGGGCCTCTGGTTCCTGGGCAAAGCCTGGCTGTCAGCAGCTTGTTGCTTGTCTCCAAAACGTGGTGCCAGAGCCTCTGCCAAAGGGATTGGCAGCTACAAAGCGTGTGTGTTTGGTTTTTGCAGTCGGGGAGGCATGACTGAATAGCAATATCTTATGCAAACACCTTGGGAATTGTCACAGCGGGACGTGGCCTCCGAGGAAAATACAAATTCCTGGCGGGCTTGCAACCTGACTTTGTTTCTGTGGGCGTCGCACAATGGCATGTGGACACGTAGGGCTGTCCTGAGGACAAAATGTCACTGACAACGTCTGCTGCTTGGAAAAGAGCATCAGGAAAACATCTACGGGACATTCACATGCTGGGCACAACCCCTTCCCACCATTAGGAACACTTTTCTCTTTAAATTTAAGCCAGAGTTAAGACAGCAAATACATCATCCCAGAGGAATAAACAACTCGGGGCCAGCCCGAAGGCATATGGCAGCGGTCACCCCCTGGCAGGGATGCTGGGACATTGTCTGGTGCCCAGGGCTTGTCATGGTGAGACGGGACTGAGAGTACCAGGGCTGGCAGTGCTGCTGGCACTGCCTTCAAAGGAAAGCAACCCTGACGGCGGGCAGCCGGGCTGCAGGCAGCACAGTGGGGCTGCTTCTTATACCTAACCGAAGCAAAACACATACCATAGCATCCTTTCTCTGCTTGACCATCCCAACGTTCAGAATCAAATGATTAGAAGCAGTATTTTCTGCCTTGTTAGCGAGATTAAAGTCAATTCTACTTAGTTTTGCTGGAAAATGAGGCGGTTTTAAAGTGCTGGTGTGAGTGGCGGTTTTTCAGGGCATGATGTGCTGTTGAGCCTCGCATTTGTCTTCATTTTGGTGGTGGAAATCACAGCATTGTCTTCCCACCCTGGGTGGGGAACTTGGTCTGGCTCAGCTACAGCTGCTGCCCCACCTGATTTACCACATAGTTGAGCAAAAACCCTATTTCTGGCCCAAATAGAGAAACAGGATCGATCTATGTCATATTAAAGGGCTTCTGGAGTGGTTTAGCTGCCCGCTGACCTTCACTGTCCAGGTGTAGAGGTGTGAAGGGCAACTTCTGAGAGCATTTCACTGGTTTTCCGTCCTTCCTTTGAAACAGGAGCTCCAGGGACATGTTCCTGCAGGGAAGTGGAAGCTCCTGGCCAGAGCTACCAACCCCAACCATCATCCAGCCGCCCGTGGCTGCCCCAGCTCTGCCGTGTAACCCCGCAGGACCTCGGCGAGAGGTGCCAGAGATGCTCTGCTGACGGGAAGAGCTCAAGCCGGCACACAAAGGAGGCAAGGATCCAGCTGTAAATTAATATTTTATAGAACACCAAGAAAAATCAGAGAGGCTAATTACAGTGATAATCATCGCGGCCTGGAGGCATTTCCATGGAAGTCAGGAATTACCCAGGATTACCTCACCCCTTGCAGCAGCCTGCACGGGAGGTGAGCGCATGCGGTGGTGGTAGCACGGCACCCGGTACCTCCTCCTGTGCCAGCTGGGGGTCAGCGACCCAAACCAAAGAGGAGCCAGAGTTTGTCAGCCTCCCAGCACCTGACTCCAGATGCACGGTGCTTGATGTGTTGAGTGTGAGGGAGGGTTGGAATCATGGAGTTTTGGGCTGGGTGCTTACCGCTGCGCTGCTGTGCCAGCATGTGCCTGTTTGTCCCCAGTGCCACTGATGCGGGAGCCATCGCTGATTCCAAGTAGGTTAAAACCCCGAGGTGTTCAGGGTATCGCTAGCAGAGAAGTTTGTGGAGGTGCCCCCAAGATAAGTTATTCCCATGGCTCGGTAATTAGTGGTAGAAACTGATAATTGCATAGTTTATCCAGGAACAGAGTGAATTCCCTGTCATCTCCTCAGTTTGGAGGCTGGGGGGCACATCCCAGCTCCAGCACAGCATGAGGTTGGCCTCACACTGTTTGCAGCAAGCCTGGAGCATCTCCATGAGCTGTGTGGCCACGAAGGCTGCCTGCTCCTGCCCCATGGCCAGGAAATCATCTCCAAAGGCAAAGCCAGGGCAAATGTCTCCAGGGCGAGCCCCTCCGGGAGCAGGGGAACACCAGTGTTGCTGGTTTGTGCAGCTGAGCTTGAGCAGGAGGGCAGCACCGGTCTGAGACCCAACCTGCTCCTTGTCTCTCTGTCTCTCCGCCCATCCTCGCTGTGTGTGGACCAGATGGCCAAGCTGCGTGGGGCACCCCGGGCACACTGCCTGCTCACTGCCCGCACCCTCCGAGCTCCAGTGTGCGCATGGGCTGTGAGCACGCTCTCCCAGGCACTACAGGCTCCTGGGGCTGAAGCCCAAGGCGTTTGTGTCACCCATTGGATTAACTCCTGGCAGTTTTCAGGTTCGTGACATGTTGACTGACTCCCCAGAGCTGCTCCAAGCGAGGGCTGGATGACCAATGGCTGCAGGCAGCGCTGGGCAGCTCTCAGCTTGGACACAACAGGCCGTGGCAGAGGGGCTGCTCACATATCCTGCCTGAAGGTGAGTTCTCCAAATTCCCGTCCCTGTGACCACGCAGGCTGTGCCAATCCTGAGAGGAGCATCAGCCTGTCTTGCCCTGACTGGCTGTACTTCTGGCCCTGTTTGGGTCAGGGAAAACTTGTACATCCTTTTTTGAGAGGAAAACACCTCTGATAGCACCAGCTCATGCAGCAGCACAGGGACAGCATTCCCACCAAGGAAGACCAGCCCTCAATATCAGAAGGATATTGACCACTTGGAGCGAGTCCAGAGGAGGCCACGAAGATGATCAGAGGGCTGGAGCACCTCTCCTATGACGAAAGGCTGCGAGAACTGGGCTTGTTCAGCCTGGAGAAGAGGAGGCTCCGAGGAGACCTCATTGCAGCTTTCCAGTATCTGAAGGGGGCCTACAAGGGTGCTGGGAGAGGACTTTTTACAAGAGCCTGTAGTGATAGGACAAGGGGTAACGGGTACAAATTGAAATCAGGGAGGTTTAGATTAGATGTCAGGAAGAAATTCTTCACAGAGAGGGTGGTGAGGCACTGGAACAGGTTGCCCAGAGATGTTGTGGATGCCCCATCCCTGGATGTCTTCAAGGCCAGGCTGGATGTGGCTTTGAGCAACCTGGTCTAGTGGAAGGTGTCCCTGCCCATGGCAGGGGGGTTGGAACT
>NW_010238538.1:0-618 GCF_000690775.1 Eurypyga helias | reverse complement strand
GCCGCTGGAGCAAGGTCCGTGGGGGTACCCACAGGTGGAGTTGGTGCACAGTGGCCAGGGCTGGCGCAGGCCACAGACCTGCCCAAGCACCTCTGGGCACGTCAAAGCTGCCCTCACACCGCTGCCTGCAAGAGACAGGCGCCGAGAGAGGACATCATAGCCTGGTGCCAGACCCTTAGGTCCAGCTTAGTGAGTTGGCAGGTGTTCCATTTGAGATGCACTCACCATGCACCTGTTCTTGGTTCCTCTTCTTGACGAGGACCAGGAGCGGTCGCAGCAGCGCTCAGGGCTGGGGGTGCAGCAGCCCGATGGGCTGTGGAGCAGGGAGCTTGGCCTCGCTGCCTCCATGGGACTCGCTATGGTGCCTTCCTTATAAACACGGCTTAATCCAGCCCTGGAGCGCTCTGTAGAAAGAAAAAAATCAAAGCGTGAGTCATCCCACACCAAACCCCAGACCATGTCACAGATCATCCCTCGCTCTCCTGAAGTTCTCCCTCTTCCCCCGCATGCCTCAGCCAAAGGGGAAGCAAACCCGGTTTTCCACCTCCCAGCTCCTCGTGCAGCTGAAATCCTGGCTCTCCTGGCTCGCTCTGCCCTCTAGCAGCCGCTGGATTTACA
>NW_010238537.1:13368-31327 GCF_000690775.1 Eurypyga helias | reverse complement strand
CAAACCCCTCGCTCCGAAGCTGTGAGGGACAGGGACCCTCTGCTCAGTCCTGAGCCCTGGATCCCCACGACTTTGGGGTTAACCCCATGTTGCCCCTGAAGCCACCAGCATCCCCCTGCACAGGGTCTAGGACCACACTGCATGCCCATCTCCTGCCCCAAGGTGGGCAGAGGATCCTGCTGCCCTGCCCCACTCCATCCCTGTCCCATACCATCCCAGCCCTATGCCGTCCCTTCCCCGGAAGCTCATTGCAGCCCCGGTCCCTGCAGAAGACCCCCAAAGCCGCAGCAGCATCGCTTTGCTGAAGGACAGGCAGGAGGGTCTGGGCACCCTTCAGGCTGGGGCAGGGGGGCATCGCTATTGGCTTTTGAGCAGGCGAGAAAGGGGGATCCCCAACCTTCTGCCCCGCCGGAGGACACAGCACTTTCCTCATCTGAATCCCGACACAGCTTAGAGATGAGCCACCTTGGGCAGGTAGAAGACATTCCACACCCTAACCGCTTCTGCTCCCCATCCCTTGCCCACACCTCCTCAGTCTCACACCTCCCTCCACATTCTTCCCACATTGAAGCTAGAACTGATATTAATAATGGCTTTTTTCAAGTTTTCAGTCCACTTTCTCCCAAGAAAATATTTATACTGAGCTCCATTTTCCATTTCTTTTCAATTACCGCTGTGTCTGATCACCTCCCCACAACTCTCCTCTTTAGCCATAAACACAAATCCTATTACCTTTTCTCTTTCTGTGTATTTGCCCTTTGATTTAAGCTGCATTTTCTCCTGTTTTCATCAGTTCTGGACCACTCCTGCTGTATATCTCCCTGTTTATCTACTTTCCAAAGGCCTCCTCTTATTTCTCTGGCCCTGATCAATACAGCTGCAGAGCTGGTTGGCAGCTCCTCTCCACTGCTGCCTGTAGTTTTTCTTGGGGGACTTGTCCAGTATTTCTTGTTAAGCTTCTGTCTCAGCTTGTTCCATTTCTCATTAGGTTTTAGCACTGGCATTGTAGTATTTCTTGTATTTCCATGCTGCCCAGTGGATCTCATGTAATTCTTAACGGCGAGGCTTAAAGTCTCACTCTTTAGTGGACTCCCGAGTCCTTTCCAGCAGGGTTTGCAGCGGCAAGCGGCGTGACACTTTTATTTTCAGGTGGAGAAAAGAATGTCTCTGGTTCCAAGCCAGGCCATGATTTTTTCTAACAAAAGGGGCAGTGGGGATTATTTGTATTTTACAGCCGTTATTCCAGGGGATGTATTTCCTGGGGCGATGGCAGATGGCAGCCCCTGACCCCGCAGTGCTGGGAGGGTGGGTGGCAGCACCTAGGGCTGGGGCACCTCAGTCGAGCCGGGGTGTGGGAGGGAGGGATGCGCTGGGGAGGTGGCTGCAGTGTTGCCATCAACAAGAGCTGGGCAGCCCCCCTGAGCCACCTCCACAACCCCTGAGCATCCCCAAGCCATGACCCTCTCCTCCCTGGGCCGGGCGGCTCACAGACAGAAGGCATCCTGGCTATTTTTGAGGGTTTCCTTCATCTGCATCCCTCTCAAAATTTTTCCTTCTGAGAGAGAGGCTGCTTTTAAAATACACCCCAGCTTTCCAGCTGTCAGGAGCCAGCAGATGTATTGCTCTCCATGGCTGCATTTCTGAGTATTAAACATGACGCGGAGTCGCCGCTACACAATATTTCCTCAGATGCCACTGCACCGAGGGAGCCAAACAGTGTCCTTTAAAATAAAACCAATTTTTCCTGTCTCTTCCTCAGAATAGTCTTATTTATACGCACTCAAACAGCTGTTACTGCAGGTTAACCAAAGGTTGTAAAAACATTTTTCAAATGCCCTTAACTTCACTTGCGTTGTTATTGAAATTGTTAATCTTGGGGTTAGATTTTTTTTTCCTCTATCACACTGGTATAAAATAGGCAAAATCAACCCTACTCTGGCTCTGCAGAGCTTTCTGCCCTCTGGCAGCAGCTCAAGCATTGTCTCAGGGTCTTCCCACACAGCGCCGGGGCCACGCAGGATGGAGATTTCCGTCTCAGTTCAGTCCTTGCACTTTTGTGGTACGTTTCTGTCTAGCAGACTCCCTCGTGCATCCGCATGTAGCACACACGCACCTCTCTGCCTGGGTGTCTGCGCAGTGTGTGTGACCTGCTCCGACGCCGTGCGATGCTGTGTGATGCAGTGATGTGCTGTGCAGGGCAAAGCGATGCAGTCCTGTCCCGTCCCGTCCCATCCTGTCCAGTCCCATCCAATCCAATCCAATCTAATTAATTCTCCTCTCCTCCTCTTCCCTTGCTGCCTCCACCTCTCTTGCAGGAGCTGGGATCAGCACTGCTGTGGCACATCCTCTGCACCCAGCATTAAGCTCTTTTCCCCCAACCAGCCCCTTGGCTGATGCCCTCAAGGATCACCCACCCCAGGGTACCAGGAGAGCTGCGCCCCATCCTGCACCTCACGGGGAGCCCTGGGCACAGCCGGGTCAGGCCGGCGTCACTCGCACGGCAGATGAGTGATCGCCGTCCTCCCCTCTCACCCCGCCAACGCCATTTCTATGCAGATGATTCTCTCATCTCGGAGTGGGAACACAAGGCTGATGAAATCCAATCTCATCTTCAGTCTGATTGTGATAATTTGCAACGAGCTAAGGAAAAGTGAGTTATTATTAAATGCAAATAAAAGTTAAATAATGCCGTTGGGGAGCTGCTCTATGTTGCACCACCCGCATAAATCAGGGGGGGTGTTCAACCTGGGGTAATACATCACCGGAGGTAGTTATCGCCTCTAAATACCTGGCTGTGTGTCCAGAGCTGCCCAGACCCTCCATTACCTTCCCATCAACTGGGGACGGTGATTACACCGTTGGAGACGTGAAGGGGAGCTGCAGCTCTGCCACAGCCCCGGGCAGCTCCCGGAGCACGGCCGGGCAGCGGGATGAGGGACGGCAGCGAGGGACGAGAGGTGGCCTGGGTGCAGATCCAGCTGACCCGCACCAAGGAGCCACGGAGCACCCCAATGGTTTTATGTCCCTGTAAATTTTCTAGCAATACAAGGGCTGACAGAGATGTATTTTTAGCTGCTGCAGCACAATTAAGTCTTCTTGTTAGTCTCAGGAGGAGGAGGAGGTTGTTGGTTTACTTGCAAATGCTTGAGGTAATTCTCTAATGGCTCCTCCACCATTACACAGACACTGTTTTCAATCTCTTATCATATGTAATCCCTAATGATTTCTCTGTTATGTCCTGTTTTATTAAAGCGCCATTGAACTATAGCCTATTGATTTAGATTTCACAGACAATTGAAATTTAAATTGACTCCAAATTGAATGTCTCCGTGCAATCTGTGTTCTGTACTAAAGATAGATAAAATGCTTCTATTTTTGATAGCAACTTATAGCGGAGGCACATTTTAATTTCGGAAAGTGCGGAAGGGCGTCAGGATTTCCATGACGATGTCAGGTGGTGGGATGACACCGGTTTTCTGACCCGTGCGGGCATTTAACATCCCCCCAGGGCTCGGCGGGAGCTGCCGGAGGCCAGGCAGCGTGCTGCAGGTAAGCGTGCACGCATTCCTTGGAGTTTTATTTATAGAAAAATTGAGCTTAATTCCAGGAAGGATGCGGCTATTTTTTTTTCGCGCCCCAGGGGGGGGGGGCCGGGGCCGCCCGCACCGGCTGCCCAAGCTCCAACGGAGTGCTTTGCCACCGGGATGCTTTTCACTGCGTGGCAGCACCGCGAGCAGAACCGACACGGAGCAGGCACCAAAACATGGCACCAGAGGGGAAAGCCCCACTGGGTCCCCAAATATTTTCCAGGTTTCATTCGTTCCCGCACTACGAAGGGCTAAACCAGGGCTCTGGGTGGTGCACAGACCTGTCCGGGAGAGGACCCCATGACCAAGACCCCACAGGTGGAGCTGTGGCTGGACCCGTGCCCCATCCCCAGGTGTCCCCATGAGCCACAGGGTGAATACAGCCACCCCTGCGGGCTCTGAGGACCCATGCCTCTGCCTCCCGGGAGCTTCAGTATAAATAATAAAGAGTTACAGGCTGCTATCTGCCACAGGCTCTACTTATATGCCTCCCGCTAGTAATAATGTCTGTGTTACAGCCGACCTTAATGCCAGCAAAGATAATTCTTTCCGTGCAATGAACTGTTTATTGGCTGATGGATACAGCCCTGTCGTATCCCCACAGACCTGCAAGCCCGCGGAGCCCTTGCGCGGGGATGGGAGCATGGGGGGCCCTCGCCATGGCTGGAGCATCCCCCCGGCATCCCGCGGCAGCGTGAGCAGCCTGCTCCCTCTCCAAGCAGCACGGTGTGACCGGCATCATCGTCGCAGACGAGGGTTTGGGAAACCCTCCGGAGCAGACCCTAGGGGCAGCGTGATGGTTATGGGGGTGAGAGATCACCCTCATCCTGCCCCAAACCTGCCCATGCCCTGAACTTGGAGGCAATTGCCGCTGCCGCTTCCCCATCCCCTGCCCTCAGTCAGGACCCGTCTCGGCAGCTCCGAATGGTCCCGTGCACACACGTGGCGATGTGCGTGTGTGTGCACGTCGGGGGCCGCTGCTGAAGAAGTGTGCTGTGTTCCAGGCTTTTAGAGACATTTACGTTTAATCTACAGTTTAACATTCCTAGTGGGAATACTTCACAGCTGAAGAATGTTTTCCCCAAGCCTTTAGTCTCATTTCTGACATTTCACCTGTCATATTATGTGCTTTTCAGGGGAGCGAAATGGCAGCTTGTCTCCTTAAAAGCGATGGACACACTGTTTGTCAATGAGACGAGCGCTGGGCGCAGTCCCCTGCTCATTTAGAAACAAAACTCACCTCAAATGATGGTTTGAACAAACAAACCGCCTCGCCAGCATCTTCCCTGTGGAACACACGAGGGTTTTCCCGGCTGTCGGGGCTGGGTGCTGTGTGCAGAGAGGCTGCTGCAGGAGGGTGGGTGCCTGCTCCGGGGACTGGGAGCTGCTGGGAAACCGGGTAAAATCTGCTAACGTTAACACCGGCCACCTGGAAGGACAAGCCCATCCCCAAATACCTCTGGTTAAAAAATCATCTGCCTTTAAAGCCCACCTAAACTCCTACAACCGGAGCTGTCACCTAATTTATCAGGTTACTGCGGTTTTCTAAGAATGATAGACAGTAATTAAAACTAAGCTAATAACCTCCTCACTCTTGACATTTCTACAGGGGTTTTGTTCACCATTATCTACATATAGATTAAAAATTGTAATTGGACCAGAGATAGGGTTAGAAAAATCAACCGCCTTCCAACTGATAGTTTGCTAGTGAGTGACACTTTGAAATTTTATTTAATCTGAGAAAATTGAGTTGAACTCCAGGAAAGTTGAGTTATCGTGAAGTTCCTGCATTGGGTAGAAAACACACTCGATAAAGGTGTGGGAGGAAAGCGTGGGCAGGGGGCTAAAGTGGCGAAGGGGCCCCCACTGCGGGGCTCCAGCAACCCTGCCTTGCTGCAAACCGGCCAGGAGAGTTTGCGCTGTGTTTCTGTTTGCGCTGTGTTTCTGTTCTGAAGCGCAGGAGCTGAGGCCAGCAGCACCGGGTGCTTAAAAACCTCTCTGCAGGTGTTATGAGCAACCTGCCAAGCTGACAGCTAATTTAGCCTCACCCAGCTCTTCCCAATGGACACTGCATCCCTATGGAGGCCCACGGGCATCTTGGGTGTGTGAGTGTGGGCGCTGCAGCAGTGAGGTGTTCGTGGAAATCTGCTCCTCGCTCCTGCTAGCCAGTGCTTAAGCGACCTGCCTTTTATTGCTGTTGCTGGTGGTCTTGTATGCTCCCACCTTTTGCAATCACACACTGAACCACAGTGCAGGACCCTCGTCTGCACAAGAGCTGTTGCTTAGGTGACATTTCCCTGGAGAAATGTGCCTGTCCCATGTGCTTTGGAAAGAGCAGGGAGACGGTAGTGGTTGTGGGTGACCCCTCTGAGGAGAGGGACCCTCATCCAGCATAGGTACGGGGAGTTAGCAGGGTTGGTGTTAGCTTTGTGTGGCTGACGCTTTCCTGGGATGACCAGGGGGCAGCCGGACGGACTCCAGCTGTCTGGCTGCCTCCCAGTCATCCCAAAAAAGCAAAGATGCTACAGGCGCTGTGTATTCTCCCATCCAGACTCCATCCTGCCCAGCAAATCCCCCCTTCTCCCCAGCACCGTGCCACACAAGGATGCTCGAGCGCTTTGGGGGAGGATGCCGGCAGGGGCCGTGGATTGCCGGAGCGGCACGACGAGGCGGCTGACATGCCGGGGTGGGCAGGGGTCAGCGAGCAGAGCTGCTGCTCATGAATTTCATCGCGCCGGTGCAGACAAAGAGCATCCTCACGTCAAGCTCTCTGCTAAAACTCACCTCTTCCTCTGGTGGCTATTTCTCCTGTGTTATTTACAGTGATTTTTATTCCAATCTATGGCAATCCATGATCACTATAGACACTTAATTATTACCGCAATAATTATTATAACACAGTATTAGTAATGGAGTAATGACACCATTTATTTTAAACGGTGACATATTAACTAAGCAGGGCAGTATTAATTGCAATGGTGAATTATCCTCAAAGACACTATTTCAATTATTGTTTTGTCACTATTACGTTTATGACAGTAATAATTACATATCTAATATACTCATTATTGTTAGATATACAGAATAAGTCTGAATAAATGCAGCAATTAAGGGATAATGTTCCTGGTAGGGAGTTGAGGAGCAAGAAACAACTTTGGTGGCTGCTTTTGAGGCTGGAGTAAGGGTCCTCTCCTGATGGAGAGGACCTTTGGTGGCTCTACTCCTGGGTGCACGCTGGCACTTTGCGCTGGTTCTGCCGGCTGTGCCAGGGGATGAGGGCTCAGTACATGGAAGCCTCCTTGTTGGGTCTCTGGCAGGTTGATCACATCTCCCTGAGACCCCAGAGAGACCTCAGCTCACGGAGGTGGGGTGGTTTGAGCAGGGGTGCCTGTCCCAGGGGACGCCTGTGAGCAGAGGTGCCCAAGGGTGCCCCACTGGTACTGCTGGCCCTCAGGGGACCACCAGTGGCTCCACTGGCCATGGCTCATCCCCAGCCACCCAGTGTTTGGGTCCCCATGCTGCTCCCTCTGCACCCGCTGAAGCAGTGAGCAGGGCTGGGTGCCACACACCAAAGCAGCAGTTTCTCCCTCTGCTGTTTTTCTCCCCTTTGGGTGTGTTTTGCCTCCAAGGGAGCGGGATCAGCTCCAACAATAGCTGCAGCAGCAGCAGTGCCAGCCGGTCTCAGCTGATGCCCCAGGAGCAGTGTCACCACCTCCAGCGCCGGCTGAAAGATTTTGGTTTTCCCCTCCTTAAAGCCTGTCTTTTGCCAAGGGGAAAGGAAATAAATGGCTTGTTAATTGAAAGCTTTGCTTAATACTCAATGTTTAAGATGCTATAACTGCTTTCCTTCTTTTCTGTGCCTCTAATCAAAGCCTAATGAGATTTAAAAATGTTGACTGTTGCCAGGGGGCTGAATCAGCTCCAGTTGTGGTGTTTGACCCCCCACCAAACCACGTTTAACTAATGTGAGGATGGCTGCAACCTGGGGACACTTTGGCCCCCATGGGACCATTGAACATTGCACAGAGGGAGGAGAAGAGGCTGCGGGACCCCCCCACTGAGCCTCCCCATGGGCTCGCAGCCGTGGGACTGAACACCCAAGGGGGTGGGAGAAGGAAAGCTGCCACTTCTCCTGCAGTTGTATCCTGCCAGGTCTCTTTTTCCTGTATCACCTGCGTGTTTGACGTGTTGCTCTCGGTGCTCGCTGTGCCCTGCAGAGAGCAGAGCAAGTAAGGGGTGTCATGCAGCCCAGCTAACTTTGCTGTGGACACTCCAGTGTGCTGGCTTTACGACTCTGCAGCTTGATTCCCCACCCACAGCACTGCACTGGTCAGGTGTCACCTCAGAATTCATGAAGGATAAAGACCTCTTCTCCTCAAATCACTTTGTTTAAGCAGCTAGAAATCTTGATGTGTGACTGTGGAAGAGACTGAGGGCAAAGCTCAGTTCTATGCCAGCAACAAGAGTGAAAGGTTGGAAAACACCCCACAGAACTGCTGAGCTTCCCCTCAGATGTGGTTTCCAGCAGCCAGGAGCCAGTGCTACCAAGGGAGCCTGGCAGCGGTGGGGGTGCTGCTGATCCCTCCTGGGCAAAGCATTGCTTGGGGAAAGCGCGGTGCTCAGGAGCAATGCAGCGTGCAGCTGTGCAGTGATGCAGTGTGCAGCCATGAGCGTGCAGCTGTGCAGTGATGCAGTGTGCAGCCATGAGCGTGCAGCTGTGCAATGATGCAGCGTGCAGCCATGAGCACGCAGCAGTGTGCAGTGATGCAGCTGTGCAGCCATGCAGCGCATGGGGTCTCAGCGTGCTGTACGCAGCAATGCAGCCACACCGCATGCAGGGTTGCAGTGTGCAGTAGTGCAGCGTGCAGCGTGCAGCGCTACGGCGTGGCACGTCGCAGTGCCTCGGCGCATCCCCACACGGTGTCCCTCTTCACCCGCCGCACGGCCACATCCGCCACCGCCATCCATCACCAGCGACCCGTCGGTCCTCTCCCAGACAATGAGGGAAAATCGGCCTTTTCAGGAGAGCCACTTTGTTGTTTATACAAAGGAGTTTGGCTGTTAACACATGTAAGGTAATGGGATCCCCCACCGGCTGTTCGCAGGGCCTGCGCAGGGGTCTGCCTGATGGATTACCCACACCATTCATCTAAATTATGTCACAGGCAATAAGCAACTTGCTTAATCTGTCTAAACGAAGGGCCGGGTTGGCTGCCACTGACATGTGCTTAATGCTCCCTTCCTCACCATCACTGGCAGCGTGGCTCGACGACAGCCCCTGTCTGCATGGCCCCATGCTATGACGGGGCCAAAACCTCCTGGGTGTAAGGCTGTCATGCCCAGCCACCCTGCGGCAGCACCTTGCTGCGTGGCATCTGTGGTCACATCGACGGCAGCAGCTCCTGGGATGCAGGGTGGGTGCCACCCAGGCAGGGTGCTGCCCATGCAGGCAGGCGCTGCGGTGCGTGGTTGTCCTGCCCTGGCTCCAGCGTGCAGAGAGCTGTCTGCGGTTTTCCATGAATCCAGAGGCTACATCTCCAGCTTGCTTTGAATACAAAGCCTCGGAGCAGATCTCACCAGCACCAAATGCCTCGCACCCCTCCGCCATCCACCCCAGCTGCGTCGGCTGGCAGAGCCGCGGCGTGTCATCGGCGTGGGGACAGGCAGTGGGGCAGCTCACACACGCTACCTCCCTTGCTGTACAAACAGCCAAGATGTGGGCAGCGAGCTGGAACACTCCTCGTGGCATGAGCAGCCGCACTGAGCCACAGCTCACTGCAGCAGGCACAGAGCAGGGGTCCCCTGCCAGTGGCTGAGGATCCTTGGGGGTCCCTGCCTGAGAAGCAGCCCGGTGAGGTGCCTCCTGGGTCAGCAGCTTCCAGCGGCAGTGCAAGGGCTGGGGGGAGCAGGAGGCTACTGAGGGACAAGGGCTGGATGCGGGAGCTGCAAAACCAGGGTTCATCCGGGGCGCACAGGAGGCTGCATCCCTGCCTGGCTGTGCCAAGCATGCCGCCGTGCTGCTGCTGGACACCACTGGGATTGGGAGCAGGTTCCCCATGGGCTGTATCACCATCCCACTGCCGAGTGCTGGGGCAGGGTCCAGTTCCCTGCTGTGCTTGGTGCTGTGCAGAGACACACCAAAGCACAGCAAGCTCTGTCCGGAGAAACTGCACACCGGAGTCACTGCAGGGGAGGGTTTTCCCAAAAGCCAGGGGACCTTTGGAAAGTTCTTGCCTGCTTCTGCTGGTGCAGGCAGGTTTGGTTGCTGCCTGACCTCCTCAGCAAAGCCAGTAAACACTCTTGGGTCTCCTGAGCTGACCCGCATGGTGTAAATGAGAGAAGTGCTTCATAATCATCCATTTGGTCATTAGCATCTATCCTGCACGCTTCATGACTAAGACAGAAATCGGCATAAATGCATGTTGGGTTGCTGGGATGCAGATTAATTTTGCCCCGGGGCTCTGCAGGTGCTGTCTACATTGCACGGTCCCTTCATTTGTGTGGAAAATATATGCGTGGGACTGCACCGCACCATTAACCCACACTCAGGAAGGGGGAAGCGGGTCCAGCTCCTGGGAGGTATGGATTGTGCCTGCAGTGGTCCCAGCCCCGTGGTGCTGCTGGGGAGCCGAGGCCATCACCACACGGCAGCAGCCACCCTGCTTTCCCTGGCATGGGGGTTCAATTTGAGTCACTTGTTTCCTAAAAAAAACCCCACTATCTTCAGAGTGGAATTTCCCATGAACTTGCTGATGAGGTTTGTGCAACGTCTTCTCTTCTTTTTATGACTCTTTTACAATAAGAATTTTAGTATTTTTGCAGCCTAAACTACCAGGATCAGGTTCTGGAAAAGCAGATGGGTGCCCTGCTGCAGAGATTCAAACCCTGGCACAGCCACACCTACACTATGTCGCCTCATTTCTGGATTTTGGCTTATTGATACTGCTTGTGAGCCAGGCTGGCCGGGCTGGCTCTGGTTGGGGTCCAGCAATGTGTCACATCCTGTCCCATCCCATCCTGTCCTGTCCCATCCCATCCCGTCCCATCCCATGCCATCTGTCCAGCATGTGTTCCCATCCTGTCCCATCCCATCCTGTCCTGTCCCATCCCATCCCGTCCCATCCCATGCCATCCCACCACCGTGGGGGTCAGGCTTGAGACAGACTATTGCCTGTGGAGCAAGATGTGTGAAGCAATGATGGAGCTGCTGAAGTTCCAGCCCTGGGGGTGTGGGGGGGGACACGTATGCCACAGCCGTGCATCACACTGCCTGCAGAATGCAGATGAACGAGGACCTGAACAGGGAAACCATCATAACAGCATCGAGTGGCAAGAAAATCCAAGTTGTGGTTGCAAAAAAAATTAGGAAACTAAATGTGTAAAGAAAAAGAGATGCATGATGTAATTCAATTTTATCTAAATTCTTCACATGGTACTTGTGGTTTATGCTAAGTTTTCCAGAATACTGGCAAGAAGGGGTATTCCTAATGTGTGCTTATTTCTCTTTATTCTGCGTCTTCTTTTGTGTTTATTAACATTTAGAAAGAATGCAAGCTTACAATTAATAAGATGCTTAGGAGAGGTCTGAAGTCTGGCTGCTTACCCAGAACCATGCTGCTCCCTGCTCTCGCCCTCCCGAGGGGACGGTCACTGCCTCCCTTCTGCTCCTCACGCCAGCCTTACCCTGGGCTGGGAGAGGGGGCCCCAGCCCCGGCAATACACGTTTCTTGGCATCAAAAGAGAAGATAACTGCAAAAAAAAAAATGTCATAGGCTTGGACTCTGGGCAGTGGGTGCTGGATTTGCAAACACTGGTGTCTGTGGGAATACTGGAAAAGCTGAGCACTTCAGTGCCGGGCTTCGGGAGACTTCACAGCCTTCCCAGTGAGGTAGTAGAAATTTGAAAAGAGAAGGGGAAAAAAAAAAAAAGGAAGCAATAGAAAACAGGCAGTGCTTTATTTTTATGGAATCATTAACCCCAAAGTGCTAAAATCCTGCTATGGGCCATCAGCTGGTGCTTACAGCCGAATTAGTCATCCCAGGTAGCCCCGTTACTCCCAAACACTAATGACTGGAGGGGACACAGTTTCATTGCAGCCAGGAGACATTATTTAGTTTATCTTGCTGCTAAAACACTGCTCTGTTCCAGATAATGAGACACCTTCTGCTTCAGCATCATTATAAGATTTTGCAAACCCATCACATAGCCAGCGAGACCAGCTTGGAGAAGTTTCCCAGTGAGAAAAGAGTCAAATTTTGGGCCGCTCACCCCGATCTCCAGCCAGCTACCTGACTGGGGCTACAGGTATCACCACAGCCAGCTCCTAGCTTCAGTGAATTCCCATAGGGATATTTGCACCAGTTACAATAAATTGGGTCCATCCCTGCTCATCTGTCCCTTTCTGGGGCTGTGCAGCTTGGGGTGCTCACCGAGAGCTGGGCGCCTCCATGTTCCTCTGCCCTTGCCAAAGGAGGGATGAAACCAGCTTATTTCAGAGATGGAGAAAAGCAGGGGAGGAGGGAGAGGACCAAGCCTCTCTCCCAGTTTGGTGCCACGCTAACGACCGGAGCTGGTGGCTAATTTGACAAGGCCATTGGTCTTGCAGGGATGGCATTGGACTTTTTGACTAATGACAAGGGATGAACTCCCTGTTCAAGCAACTTCCAGGGGAATAGCTCTGGGCGATCGCCCAATCACATGTTCAAAACGTTGCAAAGTAAATTATCTAATAAAGCAATAAAGTAAGGGACTCGCTAAATGATTTGTCTTTTAACTATTTTAATGGAATTTTTTTTAACATTGTTTTATGTTGGAATGCAAAAATTATTACAAGTAATTAGAATCATTTCAATTCAAATCTCTGCTTGGGCTTGACATATTTTGCATACTTCCACCGCATATAACAAGTCAGCTCATAAAAATGCAGGCAGCTTGCGAGCTTCGCGGCTCAGGCGAGAGCGGAGGTTGTCTAAACTAGTGTAAAACTGCCTTTGCTTTAGCGCGGGAGAAGGGAAGGGGAGCGGGGGGGGGGAATCCGGCACCACGTAAATTTATTTTGTCTCATTAGGGAGCAAGGAAGAAATGAGGTTCTGCATCGCAGCAGAGCCACAGCACTCCCCGCTCCCCATGGCTCAGGAAGCGTTGGCACAGCCCAGCACCGGCACTGCTCCCGCCGGCAGCCGGGGCTCCCCGGGCGCTCGCACCCCCAGGAACCAGGCTGGAAGGGGAACACTGAGTATTTCATCCTGATTTTTCAGCTGTTCTGAGCGTGTGCAGGCACTGACAGGCTCTAAGCATATATTTATCCACTCCGCCTCAAAAGCAGGTGTGCTTCAGCAGAAAACCTTTGGGGGAGGCAGGATGCTTGGCAGGAACCCCTCTTGTCTTCCACGGCATGACGATGGTCTCAGAAGCTCTTTAATAACACTAACAACCGATGGATGGAGTCACACCCAGCATTTGCACAGGTCACCATCACCTTTGCATGCACGAGCACTGGTCCGGCTGCGGCACGGAGGGCATCACTCCCCATGGCATCAGCCCCCCTAGGTAGCTCTGACCAGGGAGAGAAAGAGCACTGGGACTGGAATAACTTTATTACAGAAAAAAGAGAATTCCTACAAAGCAACACTCAGCCGCTGCAAGAACAGGATTTAACACAGAGCAGGTACATCCCTGCTGGTACCAGAATCACAGAGTTTTACCCCATCTGCCAGGTCTGAGCTGTTCTGTGTGTTCAGATTTCCATCCCAGCTGTGGTGGGCTCAGCCCATGGTGCTGTCTGCCCTCCCTGCCTCTGCTGCATCAGCTGATCCCAAAGTCCCAAATTCCCCAGATGTGAAGCATTTCACCGGCAGAATAACGACAGCAGCAACAGCAGTAGGGTCAGTCCTAGCAGGCTGGGAATCACAGGCTGATGGTGCAGGAGGGCTCTGCTCCAGGCTGCTAGACTTCATCCTCTGGGGTTGGGAAAGCCACGGAGGGCGGCTGGTCCAGCTGCACGGTGCACACGCTGGGGCCGGCTGGGCTGCAGCAACAAGGAGATGCTGCCGCTCAGCCGGGGCCAAATCCTGCTCATTCCCCTCTGGAGGGACTGTGCCATGCTGACAGCACCGTAGATCTGTTCCTGACAATCAGATGGGATCTTTTACCCGCTGCTTTATGTATCACACCCTGTACACAGCATCTCAATACCAGATCTTATTCTTTCTATTTGTCTTGTTTGAAAGCCCCTGTGTAAGAGAGACAATTTTTTAACTGTAAGATAGATTGCCTGGAGCTGTGCGACAGCAGGGATGGGGAGGCAGGGGATGATGGATAACGTACAAATGATTAGAGGACAGGCCGTACAAATTCAGATGGAGAAAAAACCGTTACCAGCAATGTCATGCCTCTCTCCCCTCTGGTCAGTGCTTGCACGAGCGGCTGGCCGTGCCCACGGCTCCCCTTCTCCAGAGCTGGTGTGGCCTAACACAAAACCTGCATCTCCTCACGGCCACAAAACTGCACCAAATGTGATGCCTGTGTTGCAGGATCCCTCCCAGCCCTGCTTGTCCAACCCTCCTCCAGCTCAGGGCAGCGCCACGGGTGGCTCTCCCGCAGGGTCTCTTCCCCATCCTTGACCTGCTCCCAGAGGAGTCTTGGAGCCGAGAGGAGGATGAGTGCCAGCGAGAGGGGACAAGGGCAGTGGAAAGGAGACCCTTGGTGCCAGATCAGTCAGAAGCAGGGTCATTGTCAGGGGGTCCTGGCACAACCTCCAGGTATGACGGTGGGGCCAAAGCCCACCGTCAGCGGCACGCTGCTGGCCCCCACCTCCCAAGGGTGGGGGGGCCGGCCGCCGCTTGCGAGCTCGGCTGCAGCGTGGCGCGAGCTGCCAGCAGAGCTGCACCGGGCTTCGAGTTTTCTCCACCGTCTCATTAATCCTGATTTACAGAAGAAGGCAGCAGGCTGGGGCCCTCTTAACAGGCTGTCCAGGCTGCTGATTTGCCTTGGCTGAAGACAACGGTGCCTCCGAGACGAGGCTGTGCTGAATTATACAAATCAGCGCTGGGGAAGGGCAACGGGACCCCACTGGCGTGGCAGCATCCAGCCGTGGCTGCACTCCCGGTACCTGCAAACATGGTGCCAGCGGGTTGGCAGCTGACAGCCCCCTTACACCTCAATAACAGTGCCCCCGAAGCATGGCACAGCCCCCCAGGGTGCATGGCAGGGTCCTGAGCCCTGGTGCTGGCAGTAAGCAAAACCCACTGCGGCCAGAGCTGTCCGGCATTCAGTCCGCGATGCAGCCCGTCTCACTGCTCCCGCTGAGCACGGTGCAGCTCCCGGCCCTGCGAGCGGGTGCTTGGCACAAGGGTGGGAGCTTCCCGTCCATCTGTTCACCAAATACAGATGCTAACACCTTATTACACCTCTGTTCAGCTATTTTTCAACTTAAAGGGCTAATAATGCCTTAATAAAACTGTTTAATTACAGAAGATGTCCTTTATTAAACATAATCACCATATGGTTGCAAAGTACTTATGGCCACATTCATTATATGGGAAAGCAAAGCTTCTCTGGTGACACCGCCGGTGTCATTAATAGGGCTGCATTTAGATTACTTCTACACACCCCCTTGTTAATTTGTTGAAGATTAGAGGAAAGCATTTGTCGCAAGGCAGGAGTGAAAGCCTTTACCTGAGCTGTCACACAGTGCAGCATCCGGCCACGTTGCTGTCACACGAAGTCCAGCTGCCCCTTGCAGCAGCCGCAGGCTGCGGTCACCCAGCAGTGCCCTGCACGGGCACAGCCTTCGGATCCACTGCGGCTCCCTGTGGCCTCCCGGGCTGGGATCAGCCTGGGAGGGCACAGTGTTGCCAGCCAGGCACTGCAAAACCTCCTTTTGGAGCTGACAGTGGTGCTGGGTGGCCCGGTGCAGGCGGCTCAGCACAGGGCTGCAGTCCCTTCCCCGACACCTTCTTGCAGACTGGTCAGCAGCGGCCAATTAATCTATTACCTAGAGATACATTTTCCATTAGCTGCTGAATCACTGACTTCAAAGCAATTAGCAAAAGTAATGAACTTCAGTGCTGTGGCAGTGAAGGGAGCTGTTAACCTCTTCTCCTCCGGCTGAGGCAACCGGAGATGGTGGCCGATGAAGACCTCCAGCATCCTGACCCTCCTGGCTGCACTGTGGGGGCTACTCACGCCCGTGCGACCCAACCACGCATCTCTTGCCTTCCCACCACAGCCCACCCAGGGGGGTCTGGGCAGCACTGCAGCCCTGCAGAGCCCCGACGTCCCCATGCGCACTCATCCTTGTCCAGGACACACATCCCTCTCCTCTCCCAAGCCCTCAGGGATCAGCGCAGGGTGTCAGGGATCAGCGCCGTCTGCACAGGGTGATGTTCTGCATTGTGGACTCATTTAATCCTCCAGCAAACAGGGATTGATTACTTTGCACAGCGAGCAGCACATCACAGACACAAAGAAACGTCCCGACCCAGCCTAAATCAGGGAGACGAGGCAGCTCTGCGCCGGCACTGAGCACCCGGCAAATGGGCCCTGTGGGAGAGGTTTGCCGAGGATGGGCTCCGGGGAGGGTTTCCCAAAGCAGGGCATAGTTTAAAGGAAGGGATAAGCTCTGCCATGTGGTTGTCTGCATGACTCCCATCACCTCCCAGTGCAGAGCTTGTGCCAGGGCACACACACATGGGATTTGCTTCTGGATGCCTGGATGCGTGGCCAGGTGGGGAGGGGGCTGACTGTTGCGGTGATGTCTTTGCACCCCATGTCCTCGGTGCAAAGCTGGAGGAGAAAGAATTGCCCTCATTTTTCAGCTGCCACAATTTTACGTGTAATTAAGTTTATTAATTGTGTGTATTAGTGATGAAATGGAGACACATGACTGTCGAAGCCTGCCCCAGCCCACATTCATCTCACAGGCATCTCTCCTGCGCCTGATGTGGAGGAATCACAGCTCTCACGGCCATCTATTGAGGGGTCCAGCATGTCCTCAGGCCACCCCGCTGTCCTCCCCGGCCCTGGGGAGCAGGGAGGATGCTTGCTGCTACTAAAGCTTGTGTAAACGAGCCCCAGAACAGCCCCTGGAAGCATCCTGGGGTTGTGTGGGTGGAGGCTGCTGGTGGCTGCTGGGACTGGACCTTGGCTGCAGTGGTGCAGCAGGACTGGCGATGGCAGCCACGAGGATGAGGGGTGTCTGTACCTGCTCTGCCTGGGACGTGTCCCTCAGCCTGACAGTTAACAGACAATCACCTAAAGACAACTAACTCCTAACCAGGCTTGCAGTGCCTCCCAGGAGCCGGCTGGTCCCAGATGCCACACTCATGCTCAGGTGCACGGACAAGGAGTGGCCCTGGGAGAAGGGGAAAGGGGAGCACGGGGCTGTGGAGAAGAACTAGAAGATGTCTGGGAGCAGGGGATGGAGTCACCAGTGCTGAGTAGCTCAGATGGCCAAGCTGGCTGTCAGGAGGGAGGAAGAACGAGCCACTCCTCGCCTCAATACGGCCTGGGTGGCTGGGGGGAGCTTCACTGCAGGGCGTGGGGTTATCCTTTCATTCAGAAGGGGTGTTAATTGCTCCTGTTTGTGCTATACCCTCGGCAGCTGCTACAGATACTATTCATCAGATGCAACATCATAATCCATTTGTGCTAACGAACCACTCAGCAAGGCGCTTCTCTGCTGCAAGAGCGATGAACTCGGATAGTCCGAGGAGAAGAGAGAGAGAGCACATACGTGGGTGGGTAGAGAGACAGACAGATCGAGGCATCCAAAGAAAAGCCAACTATGATTATTATTCATAATAAATAGACAAAGTCTGCTAATTGGAGTATTAACCTTGCAGTGTTGCAGAGTCTGCCTGGTTAGCAGCTCAGCTTACTCACAACTTAACCCCTGTGTCTGAGCTGTTGTCACCTGGCAGTGGGCAGGTTTAGGGGACCTGGCTGGCCATGCCTGGACACTGTCAGGGCCGGGATGTCGTGCAGGAGCAGCCTCTGGCAGGTTTTCTCCCTTCAGCTGCTTGCAGAGGTTCAGCCCTATTAGTGATTTGCTGATCTTCATGGCCCTGGGTGAAGCCAGAGGCTGAAAACTCCTCATTTAACCAGCACCAGGATCCCTGCACACGGTTATTAGCCCTCCTTGCAGAGAGCTGGCTGTTGTTTAGATGCTGCCTTGGCCTTTTGTTCTGACTGGATTTAGTTTTTGCCACTGAAAAAAAAAAACACACACCAAAAGACAAGAGTGTAAAAGCGCAGATGCTCTGGGGCTTGCTGCATAATTTGCACTAAGTGGCTCCAGCCCATCCCCGACTCTAGTGCTGCTGCTACCGCTCTCCAGCCGCCTCCGGCCCTTCCAGGCACCCAGCTTTTTT
>NW_010238537.1:10636-12984 GCF_000690775.1 Eurypyga helias | reverse complement strand
CCACTAAAAAAAAAAAACAACAACCAAAAGACAAGAGTGTAAAAGCGCAGATGCTCTGGGGCTTGCTGCATAATTTGCACTAAGTGGCTCCAGCCCATCCCCGACTCTAGTGCTGCTGCTACCGCTCTCCAGCCGCCTCCGGCTCTGCCAGGCACACAGCTTTTTTTTTTTTTTGGGTGTGTGTGAGTGTGTACCTGTGCATTTTTTCCTAGTGCAAAATTGCTGTGGAAATCATAATTTGCAGGGAAAAAAAAAAAGTCATCGCCTGCCCTTAATCTCACGTGAGGGTTCCCAGCCTCCAGCTTAGCCGCAGCCTGGGGCGGACGGGTGAAGCTGCAGTCTGGTGAGGGGCTCCAGCAAGCCCAGCCTGGAGCAGACCCCCACTAAGCCTCTACCGCGGGTCCATTGTCCGGCAGCTCCCTCCAGCTGCCAGGGCAGGAAAAAGAAGCTAAAGTAGCAGTGGGTCAGGTATGTCCACTGTCACCAGCCCCTGCCACAACCCAGCTGGACACGCGTCCGTGAGCTGATGGGGGATGCTGGGTCAGCCATGGGTACACACCTTCCTGCCCAGGATTTTAGGGATACGTACTGTAGCCCCCTCATCTCTGTCTGGGTACAGGACAAGTCAGCATTGGGGTGTGCGTGGAGCCGCTGGCTTTTGCGTGGCAAGAGGTGAGGGGGAAATTGTGTGCTGGTGCCCGTTCCAGGAACAGTGGCCGCGGCAGCGTCAAGTGCTGCTGGGCAGGAGGGGTGACGCCTGTGCCAGCTCAGCACTAATGGGCCATGGCCGGGCACTGAGACCAGCGGTGGGGGATGTGGGGACAGTGGGGACATGGCAAACCTCTGTGGTTCTTGCCATAAGCATCCCAGGGCGCCTGTGTGGCTCGTCAGCCGGTGTGCTCCCCTGGCACCGGGAGCGGCTTGGCAGGAGCTTTAATCAGAGCATGGGCGTGAGACACGGCTCCTGAGAGCAGCAAGCAGCTGCCCCTATCTCGGGATGGTGACGGCATTCGTGGCTACGAACTGTCGATGGAATTAGTCTCGGCAGAGGAGCGAGTGCGGGCTCAGGCGCCTGAGAGCCAGGCGGGATGAAGGGAGCCCTTTCTTCGGGACAGCCAGCGTGTGTTTGCAATTACACTCTTCACCCACTGCGGTTTGTACCAGGTCCGTGGGGCGCTGGGTGTTAACTCTTTCACCAGTGGCAGCTTCCAAAGTGCATCTGCCTTTGTTTTCAGTGAAGAGCAGCCCAGCAGCTCCTCGGGGATGCGGGGTTAGTCCCAACCAAGGCATCTTGTTCATTCTTTCCATGACGTACTTTCTGTGAACATCTGGTTAACATTTTCCAAATGAAAAGAGTTCTTCTTTGCTGAAAAATGGCTTCTTTCCTTTTTTCAAAATTGCTGAGGTATGTGAAAAATTGTTCTTTTTTTTTTTTCCCCGAAGTCTTATGTCCTTAACCCATTTTCCTGAAGGAACCTGCTTGTACAATCAGGAACTGACCATCAGGGTCCCTCCCGAAAAACACCCTCTGTGTTCACTGCCCGCTTGGGTCAGTCGCTGCCTTCAGACACCCGGCAAGGCAGGACCTTGTCCTGGGGGTCTCCCTTCCCAGCTCCATGAGGGGACACGGCAGCGGTTTGACACTCAACCCCCAGGGTGGATTCCCTCCATCTCCCTCTTTGACCCTCCTTATGGGGCTGACTCCCTCCTTCTTGACGGATTTGCCGGAGCTGCCTGCCCGTGGCCGACAGCCTGTTGCTTAGTCCCTTCTGTGATGCTATTGCGTGGATACAAGTGTGTATGGGGGGATTTAATCAGCTGGATGTTGAAACGGAGAGGCTGGCGAGCAGCTCTCAGTGCATGAAGAAGGCTGGCATTGCTCCAGTAAGGAAAGCCCCGGGGAGTGGGCACAAGGTGAGCGCCGGGGGCTGCGGGTGCCTCCACTCCAGTGGGAACACATGGGGCTGCTCCCTGCTGCGGAGATGGGAACGGGGAGGTCTGCATGCCCTGTGGCATGTGGGGATGGGGCTGCCACCTCACAGGGGCCCGCATCCTCCTCCCCATGGGAGCCCAGCCTGGCTGCTGGCTGCCCAGGATAATAGGATTCAAAAGACTTCCATGGGGTGGGGGAGTTTGCATTTTTTTTTCCCTTCAAATTTCCATACCTTGGATTTGATCGGGCCCTCTGGGGACCACGGTGCCGTTTGATCTCATTTTGTGTTCCATTTCTGATGTTACACCTTGTCATGGTGTATTAAGTGCCATCAAGCTCCGTAATGCAGTGACACGAGAACCTGATGCTACATGATCGACAAAAATATGCTCGTCCCTCGAGAGATGCTGACAGT
>NW_010238537.1:0-10623 GCF_000690775.1 Eurypyga helias | reverse complement strand
CCCGCCATGTGCAAAAGGCACAAACCCCCTTTCATGGCAGCACTGGTGCTTCTGCCTGTGCAGTTGAGTGGGGAAGCTGAATTTCGTTAAATCTGACGTCCTGGAGCCTGACACCTGCAGAAAATGAGGCCCAATTAACAGCAAGATCAGCATCCAGAGGTGACTTACCCACCTCGGGGCTGTGGATGACCAGAGCTGGGCAGGCACATGAGCTGCTGACGGACACGCACGTTGGTTACCTGCCTGTTTGCATCCGGAGCAGCAGCGGATAAAGCCTCGAGGTGCTGCAAAGTCTGGAAAAAGAATGAAACAAGTGCATGTCACATAAAGCGACACCGAGGTGTACCCCCCTGCGGAAGGAAGGGCACCCAGGGACATTTTGGGGGTGCCCAGGGATGGGCCACGACAGCCACGTGATGGGCTGAGCAGGAGAAGGAGCAGCACAGCGATGCTCGGTCTGCGCCGGGCGGGAGGGCATCACCCCCCCCCAGCACCTCCCCGCCTCTGCATGGGGGATCCTCGCTGGTTTAATCCGCAGTTATTTCCCTTATTTCCCTCGCCTGGGTTTCTTGACAATCGTTAATGTGCGAGTTGACTGATTTTCATGGTAATATGCTAAACAAGTGCCTCTTTCTCTTCACAGCAATCCAGCGGCTCAGCCAGAGCCCCCGCGATAGACTTGGTGTACAATACCCTGATGTAGTGAATGTGGCGTGCCAAAGTAATTCTGAGTGAAATCCCAAGGGATTTATGTCAAGGACAAAATAGTGTATCCCATGGGTAAATATAGTTAGCACAGCTGCAAAACAGAATTTATTTCTTGTTTGCGATATCATTTTTAAAGTATGGCATAGGGAAAGCTTTAAAAATGAAATTATAGCATGCAATAAAAAAAGCTCATAGGCACTGTATTCAAATTATGCAACAGTAATATGCTGAGTTCATAAATAAACATCTCTTATTAACCCTTCTCATAGCAAAATGGTATTTTTCCCTTGAAATAAACAGTCAGAATGATTTGCCGGGGAAAACATCAGCAAACAACGGTAAGCCATATCTGCAGATGGTGGTGTTACCCGCAAAGCCGCGTGCCTCGCAAGGCCGGGTGCGGCAGCCGGGCCGGGACGGACGATGCGCGTGGGAAAGCACCCGGGACACCAGGGCCAGGCAAAGGCATCCTCCACCCCTGGTCGAACCCCAGCTTGGGCGCTGGCCCTGGGAGCGGCGGGGCTCTGGGGGGCTGGGGTACCCGGGTAGCTGCACCCACGGCCCCGCATGCAGCCCCTGCTCCCCGCCAGCCGCTCCCCGAGTTATCTGCTGAAGCGCAAAGTGGCTAATCAATTTTGTTTGCATATGGAAGTGAAGACGCTGTCATTTCATTAGCTCAAGTAAGGACTCGGCACACTTTGTGCAGCTTCAATAATTCTCTTTAAAGTTATTGAGAAATGTATGCTTAATTATATTTGCATATGAAAAATAGGGTCTAATTAGTTTGATTGATTATTATTTTAACCTTAATGACATTTTGAGTATCTGTCCCAACTAATAGCAAATGTATCTCTAATAAATCACGAATTTTTATAGCATGGTCTATCGAGCTTCCTTTTGAAATATATTTTATTAATATACCAGAATGTATTGAAACTGAAACAAGTCAAACAACTGCTCATTTATTAAACCGTTTAAATGTCAGTTTTATACAAGAGTAATATTACAGGAAATATGTTCCTATGAAAGACATCTGCAGGCCAGGGATACTCAAAATATTAGTTATTTTAGTGAAATATATTAAGGAAATAAAATTTCAATTATGTCATTTATTGCACTAAATAAATTTATATCGACTAGCATAAATGTTTTGCATTAGCAGATGTTCTTTCCTGCAAATTTTAATTTTCCATGGCCGATCCTGTGCTGACGCTTCTCGCCCGCCCGCCGTCTCCCACCTGAGCAAGCGAGGACCAGGCCAGCAGCACCTTGCAGCAGGGACTGGTGCTTTGCAAAGCTCTGGGATCGGTTCAGACTTGGGGAATACGGGGAGAAATCCCAGCTGGAGCCGGAGGTGTCTGACTCGGGGCTGCAGACACCAGCGCGCACCGGGCTGGGAGCACCCACCATCCCTGGAGAAATAAGGAGCAGGGGCTTTTCGACTATCCTTGATTGGAATTCTTATGCAGTGGTGGTGTCCCTGCCATCAATGCCTTAATTAGAAATTAGGATAGTCACATTGGCATAAATTAAATCAGACTAAAGATGATTAACAAAGTAATGCAAGAAATCATTAAATTAAACCACTGTGCCAAGTCCACTGCTGATCTATCAAAAATTTGGGCTGCTAATGAGGTCTTAATTAGTAAGTTAGGTCGAAATAATTCATGTCATTCAATTCGGAGAAGGCACTATTTTTTTTTTCCAAGTCTTGATGCAAATATATCAACTGAGAGGCCCATAAATAAATAAATAAGCAAACAGCATTCCTGTGTTATCCAACCTCTGCAAAGTGGCAAATGTTAATTTGCAAAAGAGTGGTTAGTTCCCTCGGTGCCCAAGGCATCAAGCCCCTTATCTGGCCTCAGGGCTGAGCCTGCCCTGCACCCTGCAGACGTGCCCCTGCCCGTTTTTTGGGGATGGAAATCCGTGGTGTTCAGCCCTGCCCGAGGGGGAGGTCAGGCAGGGCACTGGGGTCACACGCAGTGCCAGAAACCACTCTGCGAGAGACCAGTGGTTGTGAGACCCATCCAAGTGTGTGCAGGGAAAAGTCAGCTCGGGAATTTCCTGATGAGCCACGTTGTTAAATTGCTCCCCTTGAAAAAAAAACACTAGAAAGGTACTATTCATTTTTTTAAATAGAAAAATTTTGGGCATGATGAGGCAGAGAAAAGTTTCAGTTTGCGCATTGAGCAGATCTGCAGGAGGAACCTTGGGAAGGTTGGAAAACCCACAGCAGAACCCCTGCTCGGGAGCTGCCTGCACCGGCAGCAGGAGGGCTGGGCAGCACACCCCTCACCGGCCCTGGGAAACACAGCACAGCCCTTTGGAGCGACGGTGGGTGAAGGGCTCTCCCCACCATGAGTGAATTGCTTCTTGCTTCCTTCGCTTTTCCTTTTTAAAGTATTTTATAGTGGGAGACATCACACATTTCTGTGCCCCGCCCCGCTTTTGGGGAGGTACATGGCAGTGATGTTTGCACGGGCACAACAGGCCACTGTGGAAGGCACCAGGAGAATAGATTTCATAGAATCACAGACTGGTTTGGGTGGGAAGGGACCTTAAAGCCCACCCAGTCCCACCCCCTGCCATGGGCAGGGACACCTTCCACCAGACCAGGTTGCTCCAAGCCTCATCCAGCCTGGCCTTGGACACTCCCAGGGATGGGGCATCCACAGCTTCTCTGGGCAACCTGTCCCAGTGCCTCCCCAGCCTCTGCGGGAAGAATTCTTTCCTGATGTCCCATCTAAATCTCCCGCTTTCAATTTAAAGCCGCTATTTATTAAAATGGACTGAAATGTCCCTTTTGAACTTCTTGTTCTGTGCTGCTCCCAGCGCCTCTTCCCCCGCCGTGCCCTGCAACAGGGGAACCCTCCTTTCCCTTTTCTTCCTGCTTCCCTGTTGACTCGTGGCTGTGAAAACACGATCACGTTTTAGTCGCACAACTCTTTGGGCCAGCAATGGAAGGAGCACAGAAGCGCGACGCAGCCACCTCTGCGCAGCCCAAGGGGGATACTGCCCAGCGCTCCGGTGGGACAGCCGGCACGTCCCCAGCCGCAGCGTGCGGCACCGCCGGGTCACCTTGCTGGAGGAGCGGTGGCTGTGCCACCACAGGGCTGCAAGTGGCAGTGTCTGCAGGGTAATAAAATCAGTGAAAAACAATCCGAGCAATTGCCAAGTAGGAGATGTCCGAAACAGGGCTGCTGGCTGGGAAAGAGGAATGGCAGAGAGAAGGGAGATGTGTCCCTCGTGCCCTCTGGGGCAACGAGACCTGCCAGGGTCCTCAGGGTCCCTCCATGGGCAGACATAAAGGATAAAGTCGGCAGAGAAAGCCCTTACAGAGGTGAGAACAGACTGATGGGCGGATGCTCATGCCAGAAGGCACCGAGGGTTAATGATCGGATGGGGAGAGCAGGCTGGGATGATGTGATGGGCCCAGGAAAGGTTCAGAGCCAGCTCTTTCTCATCTGGAAGGAAATGTTCATTCACCCTCGACACCTTAACTGCCCCATTCTCACTTAAAAGCAACAGAAATTGGGCCCTTAGTGTGCTCAGATGCTTTTGTAAATCTCATCTTTGCCTTCCCCCTGCCTTTGTCCACTGGCATTGGACCCCACAAAGCACAAGTAACTGTCACCTATCACCCCTGCCCAGGGTCTGGGTGCATCCCACCCACCCAGGTGCTTCCCACCCATTGTGCCTGTGTTCCTGTGGCTCCCTGGTCTTCCCGGCCAGTGCCCCATCGTCACTGCAGACATCCAGGCTGAGCTGCTCAGGTAGAAAGTTGCGGATGTTTTTTCCTTTGCAAACAGACCCGGCTCTAAGGAAGGGGTTGCCAGGCCTGGATCTGGCCATGAGGGCTTGGATGCCCAGAGCCGGGTGTGCTGTAATGTGCCTGCCCCCTTCGGGGGTGCAGGCTCCTGCGGGGGTGATGCTCTGTGCAAGCCCACCCAGCCTGAAGCATTGCAACAGCCTTCTCGGACACTTCGAAGATGAGAAAAACTGAAGGCAAATCAGCAATGGTCAAACTTCATCAATAATGTGTCTGAGCATCTGCAGGGATGCAGAGCGGGTCAGGGAAAGGCTTGCCAGGGCCCTGAGCAGAGGGCAGTCCGGTGCTCGAGGGGTGTCTGAAAGCAGCATCGCCCCTTCTTCAGCTGCTGGGAGGGCCTGGGGTGGATGCACTAAGGGTTGAAGAGCAAGACTTAGTTGTCTGTATGGTAAATAATGCCCTTAAGAAGCAAAACTGGCCATGATGGGTTTGGGAAGAGTGTCTCTGCAGAAAATGGAAGAGTGTAATTGGACAGAGAACCCCCAGCATCTCCCCTCCCATCTGGGGGGCTGTGACCTAAGCTGCCCTGTGACCCTGGAGCCAAAGCTGGCCTGAGCCACCAGAAAAGGTGGGATTCTCCACAATGATTCTCTGCAGAATTGGGTCCCACTGGGTCCCCTGTCCTGGCACAGCACAGGAGAGAGACATAAACAAACCCTGATATTCTAATGCCTGCAAAGCATCCTGCAATACAGAGGCAATGGTAACGAGAAATGATCAGAAAGAGCCAAGGAGGGTGACCTGGAAACCTTGTCTGCATGCATTGAGTTCTGCTGTCTTGACTACAGTGCAGGGATGTGTTTGGGGAATTAAGCAAAGCACATCACTTTTTTTGCATAATTGAATTCTCTGCATATTTTTTTCTTTCTGTGCATAATCTTCCTTTCATGTTGTTCATGTACTTCCTAGATAATTCAGAGGTTACTTTCCTTGAAAAGAAAATACTGAAAGAACCTATGGCACTATATCCTTAAGTATTCCACTTGTTGTAAACTCCCTGAGGAATCTTACAGACACTAAACATCAGTGAGAAAATATTCAATACATTTTCAGAATCGCTCTTTGTACTTGAAATACTCTGGTTTATATTAAAATATTCTCATCTCCCTATAATTTATAAGAATTCATAGAAGTAAGAAGACTCTATTTCTTCCAAATTCTGTTTAGCAGTGGCATCAGCAGTGCCAAGCCCAGGCACCAGCGGGAGTATGGGGCAGTGCCGGTCACGCCGTGCTCACCGGGGCTGTGCAGCGCCTGGCACCGGCATCGCTGCGAGGGGCCGCATCCTGCACCTTCCACCCCACTCGTGCGGGATGGCACTGGGAACAGGCAGGGATCGTGCTCCACCTCCCGACACACAAACAAAAGGAGATCAAGTTGGAGAGGAACGGAAAATGACCCACTGACATTCCAGCTGTGCACGGGGTTGGGGGGACACTCATGAACCAGCCCAGGGGGAGCGTGGGGCTGGGATAGGGGGTGTGGGACTGGCCAGGGGTGCACCCCATGAAAGTGTGTGTGTGCTGCAGCGGTGTTCAGGGGTATAAATACGTTTTTCCCACCGACGTCCCGCATGCTGCTTGCTCGCAGTTGGGAAGGGTGCAGGGAGGGTGCCGGGGCCTGAATGAGGGGCAAAGGGATCCCCAGAGCCAAATAAGGCTCCCGGCGGGGCTGTGGCCGCCACAGGGGAGTTGAGCCGCTTCCATTTTGCGTGTTAAAAGGGAATTTTCCACTCCTTATATGGGCCCAAGTCGAGGCTTGAGCAAGGAAAGAGAAGCCGAGACAGTGCAACCACCTCCTCCTGCCCGGATGGGATTAATTTCTTGAAAAACAAACACTTTTTCCCCCAGAGGCAGAGCTTGTGGTGGATGCACCTGACACACGTTCCCAGAATGGGGATGTGGCTGCCCTGAAGGTCATCGGGAAGGAGCTTCCCAAATTCCTAGCACTTCAGTGGTTAAAATGTTATCACTTTTATTCGTGTAATAGAGATGAAGTTCCTGGGCCTTCCAGGAGCATCAATCTAGAGATTTATTAACCAATTTAAAATACTATTGTCTTTCACTTCAATGTGAGATTGAGGTGTGTTGTCGGAGGAATATAAAGCTACAATCAGTGAGCCGCAGTGCTGGGAGACGCCAGTACCTGGAACTCAATAGATATTCATGAACATTCTCGTATTTAGTGAAGGAAATAACTTAATACCGACAGTGTCGATGGAATAATAGCCATTTCCTGGCTGACTTGCAGCCCTCAGAAAATGAGATTGCGCCTGCCTTCATTTTTCTTGTCTTTCCTGGGTTTCTTGCCGGGGAATGCACCGCGCAGGGATGCTGTGCGCATTCCAAATCAGCCGCAGGGCAAGCCCCGCCACCGCCCGGCATCCCACCCCGGCCGCCTCCGGCAGCCCGGCTGAGCCCGGCCATGCCAGGAATACCCCCTCCCTGCAGGCATTTCATCCATGGGAAGATTATAACTATTCCAGTTATTATTCCAGGCAAAAGGAGGGCAGGCGGCTGCTCCGGCATCCCACGCTGAGCCCCACATTTCCCCCTTTAGCACACGCGCAGCCTTGCACGCTGCATAAATATTCATAGCAAAATCAATTTGCACCTAAAGATCTCTTCTGAAATTGCATCCCCAATGCAGCGCCTTGGCCCAGGAGCACAGATGGGATGTCATTGGAAATGCCACGTTCAGCCTAAATATATAGAATGGGGTAAATCTCCTGTAAGTAATTGTTATATGATTTCTCTTATTCCTCCATCATAAACGGCACTAAATTGGTTTTTATCATTTTAAAGGCTGCTGCCAGACACCGCTGTGCAGGCTCCAGAAAAAAGAGGATCCCTCCTCTCATCCGAGTGCCAGCCGCAGGCGGTGTTTCCCGGCATAGCCTGCGCGGGCTTTGGTGAGACCGGCAGTGCACACCGGCGAGCGGCGCAGCCACAGGAACCAGGTCACTCCCGACGCAAAAGGACTCAGGCTTTCTGGACTGGTGACCTCAGGGGACAGGAGGCTAAATGTAGAGGTGCTGTCAGAGTTAAAAATGAAAACATTTTAAAATGACCTAATGTATTTTCCTTAACTCCAGTGAAGCCACCGTTTGCAGGAAGCTCAGGTGAGGAAAAGTATTTCATATTTCAATTCTCTCATCTGTTTTACTTGCCTCACACCAGCTAAAAAGAGGCCAGGGTACCTGTGGTCTGTGGCGTCCAGGTAATTCCCCTGCTACTTCCATCACCTGCCCGCAGCATCTGAGCCAGGTGGGCTGCTCCATGTGCTAAAGACCCCTAATATCAGTGATGAGCTCCCTGTGCCCCCTCGGAGCCTCCAAAGCCCATGGGGTCTTCCCCAAAGAAGGTGATGGCTTCCTCAAAGCTCCAGTTCCTGGAATCATGTGAAAACATGCATCTGTCCCAAAACTGCAGGAGCCTCCTGGCCCGAATTCTTGCAGGAGCGGAGCGGGGGAGACGACCCGCGCCATGAGCAACTGCCTGAAGAGTCGCATCGGGATGTGTCCGGGGCTGGGAGGAGGTCTCTCCTTCTCACATGCTGAGGACAAAGCTGTACAGTAAAAACACTGATCTTCCAGTCTCAGGAAAAAGCTACAGCACCTACCAATCATTTTTATACCCGCTAAACAAAACCTGACAATGAGGATTTATTGCTTATAATATTAAGTGAAGTTTAATTTAGACCATCTATAAAAGTCCCATTCCAGAGTGTTTCCCAAAGATCCTCGACGCTTTAAAATAAAGAGGACAAATACTGAAGTGCTCTCTGAATGTTATGGGACAATTTCCTTTTATGTTGCCATTCAGTGATGTTTTCTCTCTGGCTGGAACCCAACATTTCAATGAATTTTTCAGACTCTATCTCCCCAGCTGCCAGATGATGCTCAGGCAAACAAGCTCACACTGGCAGAACAATAACCAACGCTCAGCGTTCCCTGGAAGCCCCGTGTTCATTTTCATCTTATACAGCTGGGCTCTCGCTCCACTGAAGGAATGCAGCAACATGTGCGAGGGACACCTCGGAGTGGTGTCTGCGCTCCTGAGCCCCCCACCCTGCCAAGGGGATGGGGATGAAGGGAGAGCCCCTGGGACAAGCACCCTGGAGGGACCACAATGGGGTTGCTGCCCCAGCACCAGGCAGCTAGGGACTAGAGGGATGCGGTCCCCGCAGGGTGTGCTCCAGCTGGGCTCAGAGCACAGCCCTGCACGCTTCCGGGAGAGTGAGATTGCATCATCCCACTCCCAAATTGGCTAAGGACATGTGGTGACCAGCCACAGCAGTTCCCAGGCTCCTTCAGGCTGCTGGAAGCTGGGTTTCCTCTGTCTGCATCTCCCAGCATCACCTCTTCCCGTGGTTCTGGGTCTTAATTAACTGTCACTGCTTGATGGCAGGTACTGAGCAGCATCCAGCGTTATCCTTTTGTTCTGGATTTGCTTTTCCTTGCAGGGTTTATGAAATGCCATGCCTGCCCTTTTCCGAGTCCTCTGGGGAGCAGAGTCAGAGAGTGCTGGGACATACTCCCAGGAGGCTGCTGGCTGGTGTCCCCCGGCGAGGCAGCCCCCATCCCGGCCCCACTGGGCTCACTGGTGGGTGTCTGGGCAGGCGGCCGGCACGGGGGCTGCTCACAGTCAGGTCCTTGGATAAACAGAACACAGAGTGCGATCCGCTGTAGGCAGAGCTGGAAATGGCAAAGCAGTGATGAATAGCATTGCTATGGTAACTTCATCAGTTAAAGTCCTCTGGCTCAATCCACTCCTGTTACCAGCAAGGTTGGGAGGAGAGTTAGGGTAAAAAATAGAGACGGGAAGAGTGGGAGATGAACTCACCTGAAGATGGCGAGTGCAACCAGGCTGATTGGATTAATCGCTGCAGATGACTGGAGCTCTATTTAGAAAGCACTGTTTTAAAAATATGCAGAATTTTAATTATGCATTGACACACACTTTATTCCTAATGAAGAAGAACTTGACAGTAAGGGCAGGTGCTGTTAATTACAGCTTCTCCTGGTGCCAGTGCTCACCCCACTGGTGGGGAGCCCAGGAGCACCCTGTGGTCCCTGGGGTTCGTGGGGGTGGGTGACCCCGCAGCCTGTGCAGGGGGTGTGCAGGCAAACCCCATCCGGGGAACCTTGGAGTGGGGTCTGGTGTTTGCAGGGTGAACATCTCCATGAGGGCAACCTGATCTTGAAGGTGAACCCGCAGTTCTGGCCTCCTCTCTGTCACAGGCTGCCCAGTTCACCCAGTTACCCCAGTGCTAGACCAGTAACTCGGTAATTCAGCCACGCTTTTTGTGCCTGGGTGGAGCAGAGCAGAAATAGTTTCAGCTGGTTAGTGAGGAAGATTTCTTTATTCTGCTATTCTGTCAATATTAGAAAACGACTGGTCTTTGGGGTGGATGTTTGTAGAGCTCTCAGCATTATTGCTTTTTAATCTGTGCTCCTGACACCCAGCTGTACCACAGCCCAGGCGGTGAATCCCAGGCAGGACCAGCTTGCTGCCGGAGAGGCGAACCATGGCGAGCAAGCCTTCCCCAGGGACCTGCTGGGCTCGCTGCCAGGGAGCTGCAGGTACAGAGCAGCTTGCCAAGAGGAACTTCTTTGTGCCACTACTTTCTTGGTTCGGTTCTTCTGAAGTTTTTTAAAGGCAGCAGCAGCCCTTTCCCTTGTGAGATGAAGCCTGAAGCAGCAGGCGTTCAGGCAGGGCAGGTGACTTCAGGTGGGTTTGCTTGTTCATCTCTCAGAGTAGTGAACTGGTGCTTCTAAAACACCCCAGAAATGATGGTAAATGTGTTTTAAAATTTTGTGACAGTGCATGCACAAATCACCAATTAAAGACTCCCTAAGTGCCCATTAACATGATAAGTCGTAACAGCTCCAAAAGAGACATTATTGTTTATCACGTCAGCGACCCGTGGATTAAGGACTCCCCAAGTACACATTGACAGGGTGAGCGTAACATCTCTGGAGCTGTTCTCCGCGCCGCTGCAGCCAACTGTGGAGAATGGCAGCACTTGGGAGCTGCAGCATCACCCAGCCCTGCTTGGCTGCAGCATCACCCAGCCCTGCT
>NW_010238536.1:363-656 GCF_000690775.1 Eurypyga helias | reverse complement strand
GACGCAGAGCCACCGTTCAGCCAGGCGACGGGGACCGCGCCGGCCTGTCGCAGATCCTCACGGCTCCGGCTGCGTGCCTACACCCCGACCGCGGGGGGAGCAGAGGGCAACGGCCATCCCACCGGGACAGGATCGCCCCTGGGAATCGGGAGAGGGATGGGAACCCTGGCAAGCTCAGTGCTGGGACTTCAAACCCACGTAACGTCAGGTACCGCTTTATCCAGCTCCCCAACTCAACGCTGCCTCAGCTCCCCAAGCCTGGGCTCCCAGCCCCTGGAAAAGCTTCCCCCAAA
>NW_010238536.1:0-227 GCF_000690775.1 Eurypyga helias | reverse complement strand
TTCGTACCCGCTCCCGCGAAAAGCCACAACCCCCGGGGGCTTTCAGAGCCGCTCGGCACCCTGGGGAGGGTGAAAACGGCAGAAGGGACCCAGAGAGCGCGGCACGAGGGAGAAATGGCCCGATAAACGGCAGTAAAAGGGCCAGGAAAACGCTAAGACGCGATTTTGACGCGGAGAGGCGCAGGGTTAGAAGTAGGACCGAGACTAGGATGAAGCAGCTGTATCCG
>NW_010238535.1:0-13269 GCF_000690775.1 Eurypyga helias | reverse complement strand
CATTCTATGATTCTGTGATTCTCTAGTGGCCTGGACAGTGTCCTCGGAGACACAGACCTGGAAAATTCTTTATTCCCATCTAATAGCTGCAGCTAGGGGATGTTTTTACCGGAAGCTTTTCCGTGACAGTGGTGTTTGCTCCTCCACAGCTAAGGTGGACTTGTTTCTGGTTAGAGCCCTCAGCCGTTGCTTCCGTCGGTGGTGCGTGGGCCGTGTCGCTCCCTTTACGCTGTGGTGCGCTTCAGTGAAGGACTCTCTCTGCCTGAGGATTAGGCAGAACTGTACACAGCACCCTACAGATTTCTGCATGAGAATGACATAAAACTTCACTTACCTGTTTCTCTTCTTCCTTTCGCCTCTACAAGCCTGTTTCTTCCCCTTCCCTCCCCCTCTATGAGCACACACACACATTTGCATGAACGGGCTTTTAAGACTCCTTAAGGCAGTTTCTAGTGTATGGTGAGGATTGCTCTTACAGCAAAGTCCTTAAAAATCAATAATCTTGTGAAGAAGAAAAAACAAATAGGGGAATATCCACTTTGGCAGACAGCAATGAAGAAGTGCACGCAGTAACAACTATTTTGCACGGTCATTCCTTGAGATGCCCCTAACAGTTGTGGGGCAAAGTCTTCTGTACATCTGCACTGCTGCCCAACAGATGTCAGCAACCTACGGGGACCGCCCAGTCTGTGTCAGACGTGTTCCCTGTCTGTGTTGCAGGGCGGCGCTTCCGGTCCCTTCTCCAACTGCAGAGGTTGTCCACGTCTCTAGAGACTTCCATCCCGCGTCTCTTTGTACGGGGCTGCTGCGCTTACTGCCGTGTGCCTTCCCGCTGGCACGTGCAAATGGTTACTAATGCGCAAATACCGGTGGGGTTTTTTGTCCCATGGGCAGTGTTTTTACCACTCGTTAGTTCTAAGAAGTCCCATGAGGCTGTTTAAGTAATGGAGATTTGTTAGTAATTAACGCTTGTGCACCAATTTTTTCTGGGGGTAAACGGAGGAAATGGGAGAGGGGGATGGCAGTAGGGTTGAGCTTTGTAAGACAGAAGAAAAATGAAGGGGTGCAAAATGGACAGCAGCATTTTATTCTGAGTCTTTTGCCCTGTGATACTTTTTAATTGTAGGTTATTGCTTAAATTGACGCCCACTTCCTCCTTTAGATACTTTGGGAAATCACTGTCATTCCAGTTTTGTCGTCCAGGAGCAACCAGAAGTTAGCTTTCAGAAAGGACAAGCGAAGAGGATTGCCAACTTCAATGGAAAGTGCAGGCTGGATAACGTTACGACATCAAAGTTATTGCGTCCCACGCTCCAGAATGGGTAGATTGCTGCTGAGGTAGAAGGGCAGGGCTTTCAAGCACAGCATTTTACAGCTAGCAGGGTGCATTTTTAGGACAGTTTTTCCATGCTGCACATGAGAACGGGCCACCCTTTCAAAAGTGTGTAGTCCAGATGACTTCTACGTCCAGTGAAGTGCTCAAGATCTGAGCATAGAGGGGAGGTTTTTGAGAACTGGAATCAGGCTTCCAAAGCACTTACAGCTCTGAGGTCAGACATTTGGTGTATTTTAGACAAATAAATGCCCTGTGGTGTTTTTGTAACTCAGACCTGTTGTTTTGCTCTCTTTTTAGAGTTTCTTTGCAAGGAATGCCCGAGAGTTCATATTTTCATTGATCGAATTGACCTGAAGGACATTCCAGAGGAGCAGATGTATATGAGAAGGTGGCTTCACGAGCGTTTTGAAATAAAGGATAAGTGAGTAGCAATATGCAGAACTTTCTGTTTCAAGAAGCTCTCTTACTTCTTTTACACTGACAGATGCACCCCCTGATTTCTGTGTGGCCAGCAGCGCAAGCTGTAGGGCTCTCTGAAGAGAGGTGTTGGTGCTCCTGTGCATATGTTGTATAATCACCTGTTGCTCAGGAGGTTGGATTCCTGGGATTTAGACCTTCCTTAGGCTGAAGAGTCCATGCTCCAGGCGAGACTCACTCTGAATACTCTCCATTTATCTTCTTGTAGCTGAGTCATGTGCAGCCAGGAATGCGAGATGCCTGCCCTCGGCAAGAGAGCGAAAGCAGTTTGGTTGGAGCCTTGTAACCAGTGTCAGGTTGGAGTTAGAAAGGGGCAGGCCTTGATCTCACCTCTTCTGCCAAAACTGTTTATGCATCTTCCATCCGAGAGAGATGGGATAAAACCACAAGTAAGCCTGAGATCCCTGCCATGAAATGAGGCGAAGCAGGAGTTTTCACATCTCCCACCTTTGGATCATGGCAGAAATAACGTGCCTGGCTCCTTCCAGCTTCCCCACATAAGGTCATAATAATATCTTATTCCCCCAGATAAGCTGGTTCCCCAGATAAGGTCATCTGTTCCCCAGATGTAACAGATCCTGGGGGAATTTGGGTGCAAAGGTGGGATTTGAGTATCATTTGAGAGATGACAGTTTGATTTGCCACTTCTGAGGTCCATCTCAAGGGAGCTGAATCTGTTTACGTTCTAAATCCTCAAATACGTTCTGTGAGATGGAAATTTCCCTGGTTCTTCAGGTTTGTTTTGCTTTAAAATTGTTCCTCCAGTCTCACACTCCGTGAGAAAAACAGATTAACTCGT
The DNA here is from genome assembly GCF_000690775.1 of Eurypyga helias. NCBI lineage: Eukaryota > Metazoa > Chordata > Aves > Eurypygiformes > Eurypygidae > Eurypyga > Eurypyga helias. The sequence continues at coordinate 10,657 of NW_010238535.1, read as the reverse complement.
CCTGTGATCCTTGAATCCATGTAAAAGTTAACATGACTGTGTGTCAATGTGACACTGTTACTGAGGTGTCTGGCAGGTTTAGGATCACTAAGTAATTATTTTCTTCACTTTTGGGAGGAAGGAAGTCTGAATTTCATTTTGTAAATGATTTATAAAACTGATAGATAAATGAATGGCTGTCCAGTGTCCCTTAAGTAGTCTTCTTAGGCAGGGGGGTTGGAACTAGATGATCTTTAAGGTCCCTTCCAACCCAAACCATTCTGTGATTCTATGATTCTGGTTCAGCAAAACTGAACCTGGATCATCTGTGCCTCATTGTAGACTCCTGTTGACTGGAACATCTTTCCTGGGACCAAAGTAAATGTCCATCAGGCGCATTTAGAGATACTTAAAACAAAACCCCAGAATTTTCAAATCTATTTATTACGGGTTTTCAAAAATAGGAGGAAGAACGTTTCTTATGTTTTCTACAGCCAGCGTTGTAGCACTTTACTCTTGCACGTTTGGCTTCTTAAATACTTAGTGCCTTGGGAGCCCGTGTTATCCATCACTTAATTTTATGGAGATCCTTTTTTCCCCCCTCCTTTGGTGTTCAGTGACACCGTTTGCTGTTTTATCCTGCGGTACTGCCCAGTACCCTGGGCTCGTCCGCTAAAGGCTGCCTGGAAAGGATTCTCAACTTTGATATTCGGTGTTCAAATTGGTCCCCAAGGAAAATCTGCCTTTATTGCTCACAAGGGTTCAGGCTGAGCAGGCTGAGGTGCAGCGTTACTTGGAACGCATCGCGTTCTTAAGGCATGCCGAGTGTCTAAACCTCTTCCAGAGGAGCTGCTGCGTACGCGGAAATCGTCTGTCAAATAACGTGTGCTCAGAGCGGTTAGTGGGTGAGAGCACGCTGCTTCAAACACCTTCCGCTCGTGTCTAACTTGGACCATCTCCTTTTCTCTGCTTGTAGGTTACTAATAGAGTTTTATGATGCGAAGGATTCTAAAAGAAGAAATAAGTTCCCTGGGAAGAGTGTTCATTCCAAACTAAGCCTCAAGAAAACTTTGCCATCCTTGCTGTTTTTAGGTGGCCTGACTGCTAGTATGCTTCTGACGGAATCCGGAAGGAAACTTTACATGAAAACGTGGATATATGGGACTTTAATTGGCTGCCTGTGGGTTAGCATTAAACCGTAAGCAGGAGTTAGTCTCCAGGCAGTGGATTGTGCAGTCTTTTCTTGCACATTGCGCCCAACCTTTTCCTGACTTTATAGTACAAAAGTGTAAATAAAGCCTTACGGATCGAACCTTGGAGACAACGGAATTTGTCACTTAAGCCTCTGTGTGGTTGGTCTGGGGAAAACAAATGTAGGGTTTTTTTTTTTCAAATTTGCTACTGATTTTTGCTGGAGTAATGACAGATAAACCGAGTCACACGATCAGTTGCTTTCCCCATGAACTAACGTCCATCCCAGTCTGCAGATGTGATGAAGTGCGAGTTGTGCAGGAGGATGTCTTAAGTGGACCTGTGAATGTATTTACGGAGATTCATTTAGGGTATATATTTATTCTTCTGATATTCCCCTTGGTTTTTCCTTACTCTTCGGTGCGTTGCAGCAGCTCAGTCGCATCTGTCGCAGCTTTATTGCAACTAAAATCGAAAAATGTTTTTCTTTCCCCCCCCCCCCCCATTCTGCTTTTCAGTGTTCTCTGAAAGGGGCGGTGTAAGCCAGCGAATCCTGAGGGGTTACCTGAGGCGGAACGGAATGTTCCTGGGAACTCCTGTTCATGGGGAAGAAGCTCTGTTTATCTAGTGCATGATTTTTTTTTAATTACGCTGCAGTATTAACCGATGATTTTACATATGCAAACCCTTAAAACGGCTGATCTGGCGCACCCCGTGCTGGCACTTCGGGGGGACGGTTGCGGTGTAACAAAACTTTAAGTCTTTGTTCCTGGCCTGACCAGGCCGCAGCCTACCCGCTGCCTCGCGTTATCCCCGGCGCCTCCAGAGCTGCCGCTGAGCTCCCAGGCCCTTGACGCCTACGTGCCATAAGCAGAAGTTTCCTGTTCCCTCGCGGGTTTCTGGAAGCAAGCGCTGTCCTTTGGGTCAGGCGCAGAACTGTAACTCCGGGAGCGGGAGGGTCGGACGTTCCTGTGAAATCCGAAGCCTGTGCCTTTTCCTACTAATGTGATTTAGCTCGGTGTTCCGTGACCTGGCAGCCGTCTCCCGCTGTACCACTGCACCAGACTCTCGGGTTGCTCTGGGCGACGCAGACTGCAGCTGGGTTGGAGTTCGGGGGGCTGAGGTGCACGACTCGCACAGTGGAGCAGCAGTGAAAGAAACGCAGGTCCCGTCAGCGTTTCACCTGCTTGCCAAGGCACTTCAGAAAGCAAAACCGACAAACCCTTACTACCCCGAAGTCTGGGATTCCCGTGGCGGGTATTTTTGTTGGGGAAATGCCATTTCTTGATGTCAAGGGGATAAGTCTGGATGTGCAGCGATGGGGGCAGGAAAGAGGATGTGTTTCATCTCCTTCCACTGGGGAATTGGACTCCCTGTATCAAAACGAAAGAAGCAGAGAATATTTTTGTGTCACACTTGCCAGCTTTAACTGTGCAGCCCTCCCCGGCTTCAGCGCGATTTGTCTTGCTTTAGAGCCCATTGTGCATTGTCTCTTCAAGTTGTAACTCAGTTTTGCAGGTTCCACCATTGCCAGTTCATTAAAGACACAGCTTTTACTGGGTGGTGGGCTTTTGGGTTTTATTTTTACAGGATTTTCTAGAGTAATTACAGTTCCACCTTAAAACCATTCGCTACAACTTTCAGCTGGCAGTTTTGTGTCCTTCCATAATGGATTTTGTCACTGGAGTTATTTATATCGGTGATTGATTCAGGATATGTTGATGAACCGTTTTAAAAACAATGACTGGGAACAATGTTGAAAAACAGTATTGTTAGGAGGCTGTGAAACCAGTAAAGGAAAAAAATAAAAAAGCCATTTTATGTAACAGCCAAATGTGCTCACATGTAGCTCTTCCTATTCTCAGCCGAATGTTTGCAGTGGGTATGAGCAGAAGGCAGCGTTCCTCTGTGGTTTTTTGGTGGTGGAATGAAATTTTACTCTGACATGACTAAATTTCTTTGTAACAGCTCAGAATAACATTGAATTATACATCAAAAATAAATGCAAGCTGCTTAATTCGTTTGTAGAAAAATAACTGCTGTCTTGGAGAGCCTCGTTGCCACGAAAATACTGGATCTCCCGTGCGGTTCACGTACCAGAAACATAATTGACGCAGCGCAACCAACAAACAGGATGTTTATTTTTAACCTTATTCTCTATGTTAATCTTCTTTTTTTTTCTTTTTCTTTTTCTCTTGCCATTAATTTATAAAGTTTTGAAACTGTAATTTGCTGATGTATTTGGCGTGGGAGTATCACATGCTATTTCTAAATATGCACTGATATTAACTTGAAATAATTTCTTCATTAAAATAAGAAGAGCCAATGCTCATTCAACTTTTCTGTCCCGTCTACTTGATCAGTTTTTTCTGCACCTCTGCATTTGTAACTTGGTTAACAGGAGCTGCTTACAAAAAGGCTACGCGTGCGGTTGGAAGTCCTTGACGGAAGGAGTTGTGTGAGCAGCAGGCAGTGAAAAGAAAACACCATGGTCTTTTTCTTCCCGTGCAGCTAAAGAAATCGTGTTCGACTTGATTTCTGCTGGTTCCAGCACAACCCGCTGCCAGGCTGGCGGGATGGCAGGAGTTTTTCACCCGGGGACACCTGCACCACCCCCTGCTTGTTGATAATGTTCACTGGTGCGCAGTGCCGCAGTCCTGGCCAGGTACCGGGCTCGACGGCGACAGGCCTTGCGCAAGCAGCGCTGGCAGAGTGTCTGGGCAGACCAGGGGTGGGAAGAGTTGCAGACAAATACATGAGGGGTATCACCAGCCAACCGTATCCTGGGCTGTATCAGGAGAAGTGTGGCCAGCAGGTCGAGGGAGGGGATTCTGCCCCTCTACTCTGCTCTGGTGAGACCCCACCTGGAGTGCTGCGTCCAGCTGTGGAGCCCTCAACATCAGAAGGATATAGACCAGTTGGAGCGAGTCCAGAGGAGGCCACGAAGATGCTCAGAGGGCTGGAGCACCTCTGCTATGGGGACAGGCTGAGAGAGTTGGGCTTGTTCAGCCTGGAGAAGAGAAGGCTCCGGGGAGACCTTATTGCAGCCTTCCAGGACCTGAAGGGGCTACAAGGAAGCTGGGGGGGACTTTTTACAAGGGCCTGTAGTGACAGGACAAGGGGGAATGGGTTTAAATTGAAATCAGGGAGGATTAGATTAGGTATCAGGAAGAAATTCTTGCCAGAGAGGGTGGTGAGGCACTGGAACAGGTTGCCCAGAGAAGCTGTGGATGCCCCATCCCTGGAAGTGTTCAAGGCCAGGCTGGATGAGGCTTTGAGCAACCTGGTCTAGTGGAAGGTGTCCCTGCCCATGGCCGGGGGGGTGGGACTAGATGGTCTTTAAGGTCCCTTCCAACCCAAACCATTCTATGATTCTGTGATCTCGGTAGCAAATGCCACCCAAGTTTTAGGGACGTGTTAGATCCGAGAGGGACCTGTATGTTGAAAAACTTACTTTTCCTGCTGTATCAGTGCCTCTGATAATAGCGATTTCCTCCACATGAGTACTGCTCTGTTCCTATGCAGAAACCCTATGTAAACCTGGTATAGTTAGCAACCCCACCACCACCGTGTGCTGAGTTCCACCGTGTTGTTCCTGTGTTCTCTTTTGTGGAAGGAATTGGGCTGCTAAGGAGGTGCTAACTTTAATGGAGAACACAGAAAGTGAGTTGAGACAGAAAACTGCAGCACTGGGGCATGCTCCAGCCTGCTGCAGTCCTTTGCTAACTCCTCCCAAGCAGGTTTTTAGTGTAATACTTGGGTTTTCATGTTCTTGCCTGTCTCATCAGCTGGGAGAGCTCTGGCCCCAGGGAAGTGTGTTGCACACTTGGCTCAGCGTAAGACCAAAAATTACCGCTTCAGGTTTGTTATAATGGCAAAAGTCTCACAAGTAAAACACAACGCAGAGCCAGTCCGGAGAAGGAAAAGCAGCAATAGTCTATCACGAAAAAAAAGATTAGAAACATCAGCTCCAGTCAGGCGTGACCATAGCTGATTAATTCCAGGGAAGATTTGTTTTCCACGTGGGGACTAATTTCCCGGTCAGCATGGCGTGTATTTCTCCTACCTGTCCTTTTTCAGTCCCAGATCTGCAGCCCTGCCCTGGACTGGCTGGTCCGTTGTTTCCCTATCATGGAGTCCCTCACAGCTCTTCAGACTGATGGGAATCTTGGGTTTCCTCCATTCGCCTGGACCCAGGGAATTTCCCTGTTTGGATTCAGCCTGACCAACTGCAGACGAGCCACTGACACCCACCTCCCTCCAGCTACGTTCTCCTGAGGTCCAGCATTCCACGGGCAAATGCCAGAGGAGAGGCTGGGCTCTGTTGCTGGTGGGCTGAAAAGAGATGCTGAGAGAGGGGATATTGGTAAGTCGGTACTGGGCATCGGAGGCGGATCTCGCACAGAGATCTCTGCCGGAGCGTGCTTTTCCACCGACAGACAGTTTGCAGGGCCATGTAAGCACGAAGGCTGGGTGCTGCCCTGAAAGATAACGACTTGCTCCTGGGTCCTATTTGTAAGGCAAAAAATTCGTTAGTAATGTTCACACAGTTTCTCAGCCCTTCTGTCTCCCTTTCATCCTGTGTGGGAACTCGGTTTCCGAAGGACGTTTTGATGCCTCTCTGTTCCCTGCGTGACTAATTCCAACCAGAGCCGTGGCAACCTGTTGGCCTGGTTGGCCTGAGGTAATCCCGGGGGTGCAGATGTTTAAGGGCAGAAGTTGCTGTCGGTCCGCTGGCCACGCTGTTGCAGGTGGAGCTGCTGGACTTTTGCTCCCACTTTTGCTCCCCTCTGCGGGAAACAGGCCCCTCGACTCCCGGTCCCACCGCTGCAGACCAAGACAGGCGTCACCGTGGGCTGGGGTTTTGCCAAGGGGTAGGTCCTACAGCCCCTTTGGCTTGTTTGCAAAGCATCCAGGACCTGGTGTTCTCTCCAGAAGGTCCCTCAGAAAGATGGGCTGGGCTCACTGCTGCTTGGAAGCATGGACGGGCGAGGAGCTGGAGGATGATGCCTACTTCAGGGCATCGAAACCCAGCCACTGGAACAGGAGGTAGATCTCAACATCTCAACAAGACCAGAGCTACGGGACTTTCCTCCCCACCCCACATCCTCAGGGAGCACAGCACCAGTGCCGCTTTTCACCTCTTCTGGGTGCTCTGGCACAGGTCGGAAAAGATTTCTGGACTTGTAGGGCCAGCACGACTGTAGCCAGTGCCGAAGGCATTGGCTGGGTACGTGGATGTCTGCCTTCAGCTTCAGTCCCTGGGGCATCTCTGCACCCAAAACCAAACGGCCACGGGGACAAGGTGGAGCCAGGGATGGCCCCACGCGCTCACACCAGTGTGAGGGTGGTGGCAGCCTCAAGGTTGTGGTTAGGAAAGGAGGAAAAGGGGAAGGGTTCTGCTCTAAAGTGCTGTATTTTTGAAGTGCCTGTCCATGTTGGAGCGAGCTGGCACATCACGGGCACTAGCAGACCTCGTCGCCGCTACAGCCGTTGTGGTCCAACACTCTGCACTAAGACCCGTGTTCCCTGTCCTCTTTGGAGACACCCACGGAGGCTGGAATTGCCAGAGACGGTTTGAATTTCCGGATGCAGCCTTACTCAGCTGTGCAACAATTTCATCCAGTTGGGACCACGGGGAAAACTGAGCGAGAGAGAATTTAATTTGCAGTTGGCCAAGATGGGAGAGTTAACACTGTAACGATCCCCAAAAGTATCAGATGCTGTACAACATCGTTAGGCACAAATAAAAGAATATGCAGAATTCTCGAGGCTGAAACCTAAACTGGAGGTATTAAGTTAAATTACTTTTCATGCTGTATGTGTAACAGTCCCTGGTTAAGGTCTTCCCTTAGGGTTTCGCAGGCATTTACATCTCCGCTACTCTAACATTAGAGGTCCAGAAAATGGCATTGCCTTTACGTTAGTTTACACCCAAATCTTTCTTGTGTGAGAATCATAGAATCATAGAATGGTCAGGGTTGGAAGGGACCTCAAAGATCATCCAGTTCCAACCCCCCTGCCATGGGCAGGGACACCTTCCACTAGACCAGGTTGCTCAAAGCCTCATCCAGCCTGGCCTTGAACGCTTCCAGGGATGGGGCATCCACAGCTTCTCTGGGCAACCTGTTCCAGTGCCTCACCACCCTCTCTGTGAAGAATTTCTTCCTGACATCTAATCTAAACCTCCCCACTTTCAATTTGTACCCATTACCCCTTGTCCTATCACTACAGGCCCTTGTAAAAAGTCCCCCCCCAGCTTCCTTGTAGCCCCTTCAGATACTGGAAAGCTGCAATGAGGTCTCCTCGGAGCCTTCTCTTCTCCAGGCTGAACAAGCCCAGTTCTCGCAGCCTTTCGTCATAGCAGAGGTGCTCCAGCCCTCTGAGCATCTTCGTGGCCTCCTCTGGACTCGCTCCAAGTGGTCAATATCCTTCTGATATTGAGGGCAAGGAGACTATGAAAATTTTTCTCTCATCTGTACAATCTCCGAACGGTTTTTTTGGCTCCTATAAGTGAAGCCGTCTTCACCTCTTGCCGTGTGAGGTACCAAAACAGTTGGTTTGACATCAAGATGCCATAATAAATTCCCATTGACCACGAAGGATTGCATCAGTACGGTCAGGTGCCGACAAATGCTGAAAAGATTTTTAAAACACACACAGTTTTTTATGGCCAGGGAGGATAAACTGAAATGCAGGATTACTAGAACCATGCACTCGTAGATAGGGCTTGGCTGCAGTCACAGGCCCACCTGCTTTTCTAACAAGATAGAAACAAATACAGGTGACTGACATAACCCACACTGCTGTTTAAAGACAGAAAAGTAGAAGTTGCTGAAGAAATGGGGGTTTTACTCTCCAGAAGAGGAACGGTATTCCAAAGAGCTGACAAATAATTTGCATCGCTAACAGTACTCCCACCAGCCCAGGATACGGTATGGTTTTCTATGTTTAAACAGTAAGAAGAGGTTGTGGTACGTATCCTGGCACTGTCGATTGTATTCCTCTCCTGTGACAAGGTACCGAGAGATTTGAGAAGCCGCGACAACTGAACACACATCCCCTTGCGCACCGCCGCACTGGAAGCGCCAAGCGGCTGCTGTCACTCGCTCGTCCTCTGCGACCCTTTGGAAAGCCGGCTGCTGCTTTCGGAGCTGGTTTCAAACAGACAATTACTCTCGGCAGCGCGACGTGTGTGGAAGCAAAGGCACGAGCGGGGACACGTGCCGTCACCCAGAACGCTGGTCGCGGTGGTAAAACCCAGGCGGCCCGGCAGCGAGCCCTGCAGCAGGTGGGACGGGGAACGCAAGCCAAGCGACGGTGACGGTGCCATGACAGAGCACCTGCCTCAGCGGGGAGGCTGAGAGCAATCGGGGGGCCCTGGCAGCACCCCCGGGGTTGCACCGCGTGCGTGGCAGCGGGAGCATCTCGGGAGGCCAGACCAGGCTCAGCCGAAGTAAATGGGGACTGGGCGTTCCTTTTTTTTAGGACAAACTTTAAGCTTTAGGAGAGAAAGCCTAGTCAAATTTTAGGACATCCTGGAAAGGAGGGGTGCTCCCAAACCCTTGGAGTCCAGAGTAACTTTGATATCAAATGATAACAGAATTGGATAAGGGTCTGCCAGGCTGCAGGTTCTCACTCTCCCTTGTCAGCTCAGGCCAAATGCTTCCACACACCGTGACGAGGTTTGCGTCCCTTATTCCTTAGAGGCCTGGCTTAAATCAAGCCTACGTTGCAGAAGAATTTAGGACTTGCATCTGCTGTAGAAGGCAAAGGGAACATATAAAGTGCATCCACAAACCACTCTACAGCAGTCTCCGGCAAAGGCACTTCTTGGACTGGATAATCAGGAAATGCTTCTAGGCTCAGGTTTTCTGTTGGCAATGACCTTCCTTGCATTCGGGGTGGGGGTCAATAAGCTTCTCATTTTGGTTTGTGAAGTTTGAGATCTTTTTTATGGCATTCACCATGATAATTTCAGGAGGAAACGTGTGATTCTGCCTTCACAACCAGGTTTATTTAACATCCCGTCAGTAAGGTATGGGGAGGCTTTCTGGGTGAGCTCAGAAAAAAGCGCAGAGAGAGGCTGTGATGAGATCCCTCACATCCTTTCCTCGTGTGCCGTTTCCCAGTTGCATCACCAGATTCCACACTTTCCCGAGCCTCGTTCTCCTCTCCATTCTCCAGTTTGCCCCCACTGCACGTCAGGTCCCCCAGCTCATTGTCAGGGCTCATTTTGTTTGCTCCAAATCTACTTTTCCAAACTATCTTCTCCGCTTGCACATCTCGCCTCCTCCGAATTCAGTTCAGCTGATGTCCTCCACGTAGCCTGGCAACAAACAGGTGAAAAAAGAAAATAAACTCCATGCATTCCATCCTGAGTATCTGGATTTAGAGCTGCTCTGGCCTGAAGCAGCAAGGAACTGCAACTGCTAGGGAAGCCCTGCTCCAGGCCCTACGGCCCCATCCCTGGAGCACGTCCCATGCTCATGAGCTGGCCTCTGGCAAGCTCTAGCTGGCCTCTGGCGAGCACGTGTGGACTGCAGCTGGCTTGGTTTTTTCCCAAAGCCTTATGAATTGGCCAAAGTGGGACAGACTTTTCACCGAGATTACAACAAGTCCATCTCAGCAGGAAGGTTTTTTGTCCAGTTCCAAGTCTGTCTTCCAACAAAAAAACCAACAAAGCACCACAGCTTTTCGAAGGGGATCCCCAGAGTATTGGGAGGGGGGTGTGGGGTTTTGTTTGTCTTAAACCTGGCCATACTTAAGGAGAGAGGATTCTCTGGGAAAAGTGGAACTGTTTTGGCTGAAAACTGATGGTAACCCGGCCTTCAACACACAGCTGGCAGTGAAAGCTTTGGTGTAAATATTGCTGATTGGGCAAAGGTACGCAAATACACCCAGGATCGAGACGGCGAGAAGTGTTGGGCAGTCCTAACCACAGGTTGCACGATCAGACGTCTAACCTGCAGTTTCTCTCCTGCAACCTTGAACTCTGAGGAAATTTGGACTCAAGGATGGATGTGGGACTGGTTGTGGTTTGGACCAGATTTGGCTCAGTCTTTGTTTTTCACTGGGCGTCTTCAGTAAATCCATTTTATGGCTGCACATATCTCAGAGTCCGCCTTCTGCGAAATGAAGTTTGGCTGCTTGAGCCAAACCCGGTAATACGCCGAGCCAGCTCGGTTATACAAATGAGGTTGTGAAGGTTTAACTAAACCGAAGGGCTGGAGCACAGAGTAGCTAAGTCATGTGCAGAATATCTCAGTGGTTTGCTTCCTTGTGTAAGTAAATACTGTATTTTGTTCGCTATTGGCTCCTGCAGCTGTGTCTGTGCCTGCCTTGAGTGTCCAGCACCAACATGTCTCTGAAGCGCTCAGGATTGGTCCTACCACCCAGGGAGGTCGGTGTGGCTGTAACCAAGCTGGCTGCCTGATACCACTAATTTCTGCCTGGAAGAAGTTTACACAGATTCACAGAGTGGCAG
>NW_010238534.1:0-8024 GCF_000690775.1 Eurypyga helias | reverse complement strand
GGGTGCACTCAATCCCACCGTCCAGCTAGACAGGAATGTGTGGAAAAATGCAGCATGCTGTCCCCCACCCAGCCCACAACACACGTAAATTGTGTGAACTTTTCCGTAGCAATTACACCTGTTACTGACATGGGGGAAAAACCCAATCCCGCACTGCTTTTTTTAACTGGCCTGCACAAAATATTACTATAACTAGCTTATACTCCTATAGTATTTTTCACACATACACTTTTCTCATTAATTATTTTGGGTCTATATCATCGTTCCAACTTTAAAAGCAGAGTAAATCATATGCCAAGCATTTGACTTTTTCGAAGTTGTGTAACAAGTTGCAGATATCCTGGCTGTCTCCAGCCCTAATACTCTGCAAAGTACACCCCAACTACAGTTTGTACTGAGTCATTTAGCCACAGATACTGTAAGCAAAAAGAAATTACATTGCTCAGGTCTTAGTAGGGTGATACTTTGTGTAGTCAGTAAATCAAGGAAAAGGAAATCAGCAATGGGCTTTGAACCAAAAATGCAAATTCATGGCAAGGTTATTTAGGTTTGGTTATCAAGAGAAGAAGAGATTCTCACTGCCTTGAGGGCAAATCAGTAGGGGTTTTGAGATTAGATCTCTTTTTCTGCTAGCACACAAACCCTAATTCCTTCAAGAAAAACTTTGCATTTTCAGGTAGGTGAGGCACAGATCAATAGCAACAATTACCTTACTGGTGTACTAATGAATAAAAGAGTACTACCTGTAACAGGATCTAAATAAACATCCATCTCCATGTCTCTTGGATGGATGATTTGTAAACCACTTCTCACCCTGCATATGACATATTTTAACTGCCTGTTTAAAGAGCCTTTCTCACGTACCTTCATCACTTTCTGGGCGGCCAGCTATTTGCATTGACTGGACACTCAAGTTTTAAAGTGCTGTGTATTCTCTGTGGTGCTACAAAAGCAATATTATTGATAATAAAGACAACACCCAGCAGGGAAAACAGGAGAAAATCCAACAAAACTTTGATTCATAGGAGACTCAAAGCTGCATGATTCAAATACCAGAAATTCACTTTCAGGAATTTTGGCAAGTTTTTATAACCAGTAAATTATTACTAGTTTTCCTTGGTATTCATTATAACAACATTAATAGTGGTGGATTCCTTCGTACATGTTTGATTTTAATATACAAATCTGTGGGATTCCCTTTGGTATGAAATTAAATATCAATTACAGAGTCACAGAAGGAAATCTAAAAGCGTCGTTATCCAAAAAATTTTTCACATTAATTTATTAGCAAACAACACTTTCCAAAGTTTCAAACATCCAAAATTTTGAAGAATTATTTAATTTGTGCTCAGTTTGTAAATATGCTGCTATATACACAAAAACGACTCCCACAATTTATCACGTTGCTTCCCCATTGTCAGAATTTGTCCCATACCTCACTACACATGAGCTTAACTACAAATGTTATGGTATCAGGTGGAAGGACAGAAAGAGAGCGTATTCTAGGAGTTGCAGAAATTGAAAGAAATGTAGGCAACAGAAGAGCATGTCAAGTTTCTCTCATTAAGTGTGATGGGAATTTGGCCGGAGCCCCACAGTCCGTATCTTTCTGCTACATACAATTCTTCCTTTTGATTTCTAACACATAAAGGCCAATAAGGAAGGCCAATCCCTTGTTCCTTTAAGTTGCCCACCTCTCTCAAGGCACTATTTCCTCTCAGTTAAACATACCTATTTCACCATAAAAATGCTGATGTGGAAACATTTTCCTTTTTAACAGGCAGACACTCAGGGGTTGAAGATTTAGTCCTCACTGAAAGGTTTAGCCAACATAACTGCTGCTAATGGTTATGACATTTTTTCACTCGGAGGCATAGACACAGTGTGACAAAAGCATGCTTGACATCTGTCCTTCACTTCTGATTTTATGTACATCTTCCATAAACACATGAAATCCTCTTTTGTCTCACAAGCACATAAATCAATGAATTTTGCAATCACCAAATAGCTGAAGAGACATAGCTCTGGGCTACAACCCCACATGTCTAGATACAACAGCTTTTAAGTATCTCTCTCCAGAAGTGATCAAGTGGAAGAGCTATGATTATTTTTTCCTGAAGAAGAACATGGGCTCAAAAAGAAGTGACAGAATCTAAGAACACATCCACACTCCTGAATCCAGGGGCTGCTCACCCGCATCAGGGCTCTGTGGTGCCAGCTGGAGCCTGAACCTCTCCTCCAGAAGGAAGGGCATCAGGTCCTTCCTGGTGATCACCCCAACCACTTGGTCCTGTGGGTCAACAACAGTGAGGTGGCACAGCCCCAGGGTGCGAAAGATGATGTAGGTGCGTTGCAGCAAAAAATCAGCTCAGACTGACACTGAATACTTGTTTATGTATGGTTCCTGTAAGGCAAAGAGAAAAGACATAGGGAGAACCTAAAAGCATGAGTGCAGCCCTGCCACAGGGGTAGGAAGAAGAGGAAGAGGAAGGATGCGGGGAGGAGAGAGGTAGCAATCTTGAGGAATGGGAGCCAATAAGAACATTAGTTCTTCTCCCCCTGTTCCCCGTCCCCAATTATACCTAAAACATCAGGAAATACCATAGTAAAACCCCACTTTCTTTTTTGGTAAACCATCAGGTTCACTCTGAATAAACTATTATGACTGGAAAGTACCCAAGTCTCACAGGCTAACAAAGCAAAGTTGAGCTCCATTGATACGGTCTGAGTTTTTACTTGGAAATAGTCAGTGACCCCAATATGTATTAAGTCTCAAGATTTTTTTTATAGCTGCTATCTCATTACACAACCATTTATGACATCCTGCAATATTTTGCAGTAAATGCTTATAAAAGTCAATTCACATAGAAACACAGACTGTGAGGCAGAGGACAAAGAAAACAATAGCATGGCCCTCAGAAGAAGAGGGCATGCAAGTACTAAACTCTGGCCACTGAAAACTATGAAGGCTGTAACTGTTTCTTGACAGGAACAGACCTAAACACCATTTTATTGTTAACCAAGCCAGTCCTTATAGCTTATATAGGTGTTCACTATGTTTTTATTTTCACATCGTTCTACAGTCTCCTTACGACTTGGCCAGTTCTGTCAAAGGAGGTGTATTATGCTTCCCAAGTGCATGTTTCTCCAGAGAGAGAAAAAGTAAAACAGACATGATAAAATAATATACATAAACACAGAGTACAGAGGGACACATCTCTTCTCCCTCTTTCATTTACAGGACTGGCGAGACATTCAAAGGCATAAGGAGGAAAAAGGATTAGAGGTAAAACAGGTTTCCTTTTTCTATACCACATGTAATTTTGCTGTGGAACTCACTGCCACAGGAAATTATTACACTCTCACAATGGATATTTCCATGGATATCAAAAACAGAGCTTTCATGAGTGACAATAAGAAGTTGTTGGGAGGGATGCTAAACTTAGTGCTTCAGGGATCACATCAGGTATTAGAAGTTAGGGATCAGTGTGAAACCTAACCCAGTGCAATATGTTTCCCACAACAAAAATTCGCGTGGCCTGATGGCGCCGGATCTCAGCTGAGCCGGCTTCTAGTTCCATGTGTGACATCCTCTTGAACTTTGGAAAGCTGTGTGTCCCCTCTCCACCTCAGTTTCCCCACCTATTAAAAGGAAACTCTTAAACCAAACTAGATAATGAGTATTAGGAGCATTGTGGGGTTTATAACTTTTCTCTCCTTCCAGCTAACCTCAAAGCAAGGAATTCAGACTAGATGGATCTCAAACTCAGTCACATCTTCTTTACACATGAGTAAACAGGAGCAGATTTTATATCTTTTTAAAGAAACCCCATCTGAATTAGGCTCTCTGGTTTGGATGTCCCAGTGTCCCCTCACCTCGGTTTCAATGCTGTAGACTGGAAACTCACCAAGGCAGAAACTACATTTATTTTGTTCGTAACATATTTATTTTAGGCCTTACTCAGTATAGCAAACACATTATTGCTTTTGGACCCAGTATTTTAGTACAGTATTTAGGAAATAAATGTGGTAATGTCATAGCAGAGATTAAAAAAAAAAAAAAAAAAAGGAAAGGGGAAAGAAATATAGCTTTATTTATAAGTTGATGTATAGGCACTGTACTGTAATGGAGCCTAAAATCTCAAAAGTGTTGCCTTATATTTGCTTTATAGGACTATAAGAGCCAAATAATGACATTTAAATGATCTATTCCATTAACATTGTATCATTTTGTCAATCTGGAATGTATTTTAATCAAAAGCCCCCTTGAAATGGTCTCCTTTGTTGTATTTTCTTTTTGGCTCATTTTATCAACATCTGTTATGTTTATACAATATGAATTAAAACTTCGGAATGCTGTTTGTACTCAGCTACTTTTGTTGAGAATGTAACGTCCCAGGATTGGCAGTGTTTATGTAAATCAGTGCGGCTGACACAGCCATCATAAACAAATGAGAAAATATAACAAACACATTGTTCATGGAGGAAATGTTTGTTTTTAGTGTTGGCTTCAGTCTTACCAGATTGATGAAGAGTTGCTGATACTGGGGATCTGTAGTGTAGCGATTCAGCAGCATGGTTAGGCGCGACAGATTGCGCAGCTTCTCCACTGTTATCTGGAATAGGCAAGAATCATTTCTCTTTCCTTCTGCGCTGCAAGTTAAAAAAAGCCTTCTAGTCTGACTCTTAAGAAAAAGTTTTCTAGAAGAGCTACACTGGCAGAGCTTGTCCAAACTTCATAAACTCTTTTGCCAGTAAGTTTAAAATTAGCAATTTAAGATAAAACACTCTCTACTTACGAAAATATCCCCCCCCCCCTTCCTCTTTAGTGTAACTGTATCTCTGTTAAGACAATGTAAGTTATATCAGCTTAGGGATGAGGTTTTTCACGCTGTGAAAATTCACACACTAAGTGGTAATTACATGACAGCATAGTGCAGAGAAATGCAACAAAACTAGTGTCAGCCATCAGGTGAGCTTCAGATCCTCTTCCACAGCAGTACCTATTTGTGCCCTGGCTCCTTATCCCATACCTAATTGCCCTGCTCCTTCTCAACATCGTTTTACCAGCCAGGTTCCCATGTTCAGACCAAGCTTCAGTAATATATGATGACTTTCCAGTTGTGCCTGTATAAATTACTCAAAACTAACATCACCAGTCTTGCCTTGCTAACACATGATTTTCTTCTACCACGCTTAATGTTTACTATTCCTAAAAATCCTTTAGTCATCTATCAAAGGGAAGAATGCTACATGCTTTTCAAGTTTGAAAGCTTTTATAAACACTTATCATTTAGAGAGGTGCCACCCTATACAGAATTAAATATTATAATAATTCTGCTATCCATAGAGAAGTTGAGAGAGAGAAGATTGGAACAGCCTATCTGAGCAAGGAAGTTCTTTGCCAGCAGTGCTGCACAACTTCCAGACTCTGAGTGGTGTTATAGTTCATGACAGCTGTCCCTGGAAGGTGTCTGGTCATTCTTTAATTTAAGAAGTGGTCAGGAACACATTTATCTCAACCCCACATATTACATAATTTCTTCATTCATGGGGACCTCACTTTAAATCACCCAATATACATGCTGATTAAAAAAGGACAGAACTGCAAAAGAGGTTACCTTCTCATAGCACAGAGGAGGAGAGGAGGAGAAAGGGTCATCATTTGTCTCTGGTTCAAAGATGTGCTTATTCTCCAGCAGCATGCACAGCTCTAACCCAAGGTTAGAGAAGAGGCCTACACTCATTATAAGGGGCAAATTTTAAAAAGCAAGCACACAGTGCTTTAGCATCAGATATATGATGGTACCTCAAGTATTGTGTGCAGTTTTGGGCACTTCAATACAAGAAGGACATCAAAGTATTAGAATGTGTCCAAGGGAGGGCAACAAAAAAAGGCCTTGAGGGCAAGACTTAGGAGGAGTGTCTGAGGTCACTTGACGTGTTCAGCTTGGAGAGGAGAAGGCTGAGGGGTGACCTCACCACAGTCTACAGCTTCCTTAAGGGGAGCAGCAGAGGAGAGGTGCTGATCTCCACTCTCTGGTGACCAGCAATAGGAACGAAGCTGTGTCAGGGCAAGTCCAGACTGGACTTCACTGAGAGGGTGGTCAGTCACTGGAACAGGCTCCCCAGGGAAAGGGTCATGGCACCAAGCCTGTCAGTGTTCAAGGAGCAGCTGGACAATGGTCTTAGTCACATGGTTTATTTTATGCAACCCTGTGAGGAGCTGGACTCAATGATCCCTATGGGTCCCCCCTAACTTCAGATACTCTATGATTCTAGAGTATTAGTGGGCTTGACCACATATTTCACCTTCCTAAATTTCCATCGGCAATAGCAGCATCACACAGGTGTTTTCTGGTTTAGGTTTAGCTAATTAGATTAAATGACATCACCTACATGTTCTTCTTGACCTGGTTCAACCTGCTTGGCAGGACCAGATCAGGCACTCTCTAGTTTGCACCCAAAAAGACAATACCAGTAATAAGCAAATACAATTATCTGAATATAACTAGATAGACTGTTGTTCCTTCACACATCCTTCTTAAGTAACACCTACACTGAAACACAAGGTCTGCAAAAAATTCATGTTATTTTAAATCATCAGTGAAACTTTCTCTCACAGTACTGCACTCTAGAGTTCACAAAGACATTTAATATTCTTCCTAGACATGTGAAAATGCATATCTTTATCAATTATTGTATCATTTCAAACCTTTATTTAGAATTCTCCCCTTCTGCACTACACATATAAAGCCTTGACATGCAATATATTTAAAACTGCTGTTTCTATCTCAGTGTTTCCTTGCTCCACACACACACACACTCCATCCACACTATCCACTTCCAGCCTTTTAACTTACATTCAGATAACAAACACCTCGGGGATCACCACAAAACATTTTGGTTTGCAACATACTTAACATCATGTTAGCCCTGGTCTGTGATTACAAGTAGGAGCTACTGCAGTAGTACCAAGATGTGCAACACTGCTAAATGGTGTGCTTGAGGGACCCAGAGGTGAGCAGACACACAATCTTCATTAGGGTATCCAAGAAATACAAATGAACTGAAGTAGCTTTTGTGACTGGAACACCAAGTATATATAAGCTAGGAATTTTTCAAATATTTCTGTATCCAAAAATATTGATTTGGTCAAACCAAAACTTGTTACAGGAATTTACTAGTTTTAACATACCGTCTCCTGGGAAAGATTAGTCTGCTTCAAGGTGGGATTAGCACTCCACAGCAGAGGACTTACACTAGGATGACGTGCCTGCCAGATCCAAAAGCTGGTGGTTAATGCCCTCCCTAGGGACAGGATAGGAAGAAGTAAGTTCAAGACCTTTCTCCACACTTTCCTCCATAACAAGCACATTAGTGGCTATGTATGGCATGTCTTAATTTCTCCTGTTGGAGGGGTTCCACGTTGAATAAACAGGGATCTGTACAACCAGGTCCCCCCATTTCCACTGGCTGCTCTGACTAGCAGACTATTTGCTGTTCTATTATTTTCTTTCCAAACAGTTCTCCTTCACTATCCCACACTTCTTCATCCTGCATTTGATGAAGCTGGACCAAAACTTTATGGAGTGCAAGAAAAGATTAAACTTGAAATACTATCGAGCTCTCACACATGAAGAGGTAACATTAAACTAGTTTCCAATGCATTACATTAAACTGCAGTTTCACATGTTTTGAGTCTTTTCTCCAACGTAAAATAAAAATACTTCGGGAGCATCTACCTACACATTTGAGTTCAGATCTGGAACACACTTTTGAAGGAAACTATCCTATCACCTTTACCTCCCAAGAGACAGTTAGCATAGTAGAGCAGGCCACCTTTCTCCTGAAAGAGTCAGTTGTTTCACCCCATAGTGCCAGTCTTAAAATCTGTGGGTTTTTAATGCAGACATGGCTTTGATCTCTCATAAAATAAGAATGCCTGTGGCTGGGATATAAAATCATAGAATCACAGAATGGTTTGGGTTGGAAGGGACCTTAAAGACCATCTAGTTCCAACC
>NW_010238533.1:26169-26381 GCF_000690775.1 Eurypyga helias | reverse complement strand
CGGCGCTCGGGAATCGCCCTCTTTCAACTGAGCTTCACCCTGTACCCCCCCAGAGCCGTAGGGGGGTCCGTGGCAGGGCACAGGGGGATGTGGGGGGGTCTGTGTCCGGGGAGGGCACAAAGGGTTTGGGATGGCAACACCCGCTCTGGGCTCGGTGCTTTAATTCCAAACGCCTGAAGGAATAGGCGCTGAAAAGTGGGAATTTGACATTC
>NW_010238533.1:12343-25986 GCF_000690775.1 Eurypyga helias | reverse complement strand
GAGGTTTGGGAATAGGATTTGCAGCCAGGCAAACCCCTACTCGAATCTGTAATTCCTCACTCTTTTTTTTTAAATTCCAAACCGATTTTTAACCGGGATTTAGGGAAGTAAAAACACAGTTAAAATACGCTTCCCGGCGTTTGGCTGGGGATGCAGGTACCAAGGCAGGGAGGCATCGCGCCGTAGAGCTTTTGGGGGTGTAAACACCCTGATATTTGGGGCGGTGGAAGGGGCGAAGGTGTGTGTGCCGAGCCGGGTGCCGGGCTGACGTATAGGTGCTGTAGGTGGACAATGGAGCAAGGCTTCCTTTGTATGGTGGTACTGGCCGGGGGGAAGGGACACGTTACACAGGGGCTGCGGGGCGGGGGGGGGCTGGCCGGCGGTTTCGGCTGCTCGAGGGTGGAGGTGAGATGCGGAAGGCTCCCTCCATGGAAGGGACTGGTTAGTTTGGAGAGAAAGTCTTTTTTTCAGATGGAGCCAGGCTTGGCGAAACCCAGTTCCCACCCATCCCCCAGCCTGAGAACAGGGCGAAGCGCGAGCGGAGAGCCGTGGGAGGGAGAACTGGGGGAAATAGCGCTTCGAATCTCACTCCGAGGGCTGGGGAGTAGCGTTACCCCCAAAGCCTCTCTGCAACCCACGGGAGTGTTTGTTTTTCCACTTGGGAAGCTCTGTCATTCCCACGTTACAGCCCACGCGCAGGCGGTCTCGCCGTGGCACGGGCTGTGCTAGGGGCGAGCTGGGGAAACACAACCATTTCGGTGCTAAAGAAGGAAAAATTCGAGGAGGAATCCTGCAACTTAAAACCCAACCGGCGTATCCGATGCGAGGGGTTCGCTGCTTCCCCTCTCCCCCTTTGGTTAACTGGTTACTGTGGGTTTGCCCTCTGGCAAGTGATTCTTTTAAGGAAGGAATTGAGATGAAAGACGCGTCGGGTGGAAAGCGTGTTTTTTCATTTTTCCCTTGCAAAATGCTCCTGATTGGTTTTGTTCAGTGTGACATGAAATAACGCTCTCTGCTTGGGAATTCTGCTCTCAAAGGAGAGAATATTGAAGCTGCTCTCAGCTTACCCGAGCAGTGGTATTTTTTTCCTTACAAGCCTTTATTGCCTTGATATCAAAAGGGATTGCAAAATACTGGTTTTCTATTCATTTTAGCAAGTTGGAGTTGTTGTGGGCTTTCTCTACTTCGCTCCCTTTTTAAAAACTGCCTTCTGACGTGCTGCATTGCCCTCCAACCGAGTTACTGAGGCATTCCCGAGTACAAAAGCAGTCGGGGCCAGGGTTGGAGATCCACTGTTAGGGCTCAGCGAGCAGGGAACGCGTTTTAGGAGGTGGGAGATGAGAGCTTGGCGCTCAGGGAAGCGGTGGTAGCGATCGTTTGGGTTCACCTAATTAATGCTGCCTTGACTAGCAGGAAAAAGTCATTCACCATCATCGAAACAGATGCTCGGCAGCTTGCAGAACAGGGCGACTAAATATAGTAACAGTTGTCCCCGGCACAAGCGCTGGTCTTCCATGTTGTTTTTTTTTTTCTCTCTCCCCTATTTTCTTTCAGTTATCTGAAAGAATGTGGCTCTGTCCCTTTATTGGGGCTTAAAAGGGCAGAGAGGAGTAAAAGCCTCTTAATTACGACACACGCGGCTTCAGTGTGCCATCTCCGATTCTGCGGGAGAATTGGGACGTGCGGAGTGGCAGCCGAGGCCAGGAGGAGCCCTGGATTTCCTTTAAAATCCTTAGAAACAAGGCGCAGGTCAGAGCAATCTCGGAGAAGACCAGTAAGCGTTACAGGGTTTATTTGGGGAAAACGGGCTTTGTCTGGCTGCACCTCGTTCCGGTTGCTGGTGTTGAGGTGCGTAGGGGATACCTCCTGGAGAAGTGCCTTTGAGACGCAATTGCTCCTCTGCAAAAAAGTATGGCGCAAGGGCAAGATCGCGTTTGTCTTCCACAACCTGTGGAAAACATTTGGTCATTTTACAAGGGAATGTTTTCTCTTGATGGCTGGGAGCGTAAATTCAGCCCGGGAGCCTGCAACCTCTGCGCTTTCTGTGCCGTACGTCCCCACCGTGGGCTAAGGTGGTGTTGGAGGCGTTTTGGCTTGCTCTTTTGCAGACCGTGTGCGGGGCAGAGCGGTAAGGTGCCGGTGTGCTGGCTTCGACCCCGAGAAGGAACACCTCCATGCCCGCTGGGGAGGATGGCTCCGAGGGCAGCGGCGTTTCCATGCCTTTTTCCCACGTGTGACACCGGCAGGTCTGGCGGTGCCTCTCCATGGGAGTCGGAAGTAGCAGTGCTCCGGTTTTCCTAGTAAAACTCTCAGATACGTTCCCAGGCTTTTATTGCTTAGAATGGAGTAATAGTTCTTGGGTATCATTTAGGATGCGAACACAGGGATGGTTGTACCGAACCAGCTTTGCATACAGAGATCTCTATCTAGATGTATCTATTTTGGGAAAAATAAAATTGTTTTCCAAAGCTCTCCGGTACGGTAATGGGAGTTTTTGCAGAACATAAACCCCAGGGAGATGATGGGAGGACATTTGGTTGGGGGATTAGGGCCAGGGGATGAAGGAATTGCCTAGAATCAGGAGGGGAAGAAAGGTGTGGAAGGCACGAGGCAAGTCCTGCCTTCTCGGGTGTGGGTTGGTTCCCAGTGAAAGCCGGCCTCGCCATGGGCATACATTCATGGGTCACGGAGGAGATGGCGGGGCTGGTTCTGGTGGTGGCTCCTGTCCTTGGTTCCCGCTAGACCACCTTCAGTAGTTCCCATCCTGGCGTAGATTCCCCGAGCAGCATACAGCAGCGCAGGCATCACCCAGGCAGTGCGCTGAGGGTGTTACTGAGCAGTGTTTGTCTGCAGCCACCTACTTCCCCCGGGACTGAGTCATGCGGAGGATGGCTCCACAAGAGTTTAAGATTCATGAATCCTCCGGCTGCTCCGGATTCTGCTCTTTGCATGCACTTGAGGTGGCAGCTTGTTGACGCCACGCTGGCCGAGGAAATGCCTATATAATTATTCCAAAGAAACCTAATGAAAAGCCGCAAAGACTTGGACTAAGCTTCCATGAAATGTTTTTATACGCTAAGCCCTGTTGGAAAGATAAGTTGGTGTCGCTGGGTTACAAAATCCTGTCATCTGCTGAGCCTTTCCGAGGTTGTTTCTTCAAGGGTCCTGGCTGCACATGTTCGATTCGATGAGAGCGGCTTGTGTTGTCATCTCCAAAGTGGCGTTGGCTTTTGGTGTTTCTTGCCCTTACTCTAAATTCCTCTGGTCCAGTGATAAGCTAATCCTAGCGCCCTTCTTTGCAGACCGCAAGGAAGCAGGCCTGTGCGTGGGGAACTTCCCGGTGCTTGCGAGGCGTACGTGGGTATTAAATCCATTCGACCAGTTAGACTGGGGGGTGAGAAAAGGCTTAGATTTGTTTTGCGATGGCCTTGTTGACGGCTTGGGTTTTCTTTCATCCCCTTGCTTCTCATAGGCCGGAAAGTCACGCCAAGTTCTCCGACAAATGACCTTATTGCTGTCTTAAGGTGTGTCCAAAATTAGGCCTTCGTCTTCGCTGAGGGCGACGAGGCGCTGGCTGGCTTTTCATGAAAAAGGAAGTAAATACCCAAATGAGTGGGAGGGCAGGTCGCAGATTTTGGCCGAGTCCGTGAGTCAGGGTGAACCTGGGGCTCCTCAGGAGTTTTGTTTTCGTGAGCTGGTGTGTCACAACAGCCGCTCTCTTGCTGTTGTGGCGGTTTCATGCTGCTTCTGGCTTGTGAGGAAGAGGAGGAGATGCCTTGTGCGTGTGGAGACGCACCCGAGAACTAACAAACAGCAAACCGAGGTCTTCTGAAGGGGTGCAACCGCGGGTCACCCCTTTTGGCTGGTTCTGGACTGCTGAGGGTTTCGGGAGAGCTGCTGGCAACGAGGGTTTAAGGTGTTAGGCTGCTAGTGGGGTGGGTACGCTCTGGTTTTGGTAACTCCCAAAAATAAGCACTTGTGAGCTATTTTGCGTATGTTTTTTATTAAGCTCGGTGAACTTGCTGAGGTCGGAGAACGCCCTGAAACCAAAGTCTGCAAGGGCAAACATTCCTAAACAATGAGCTGAGGAATAAACTAGAAAATATGATTACTGTCCGTAATAAGATTCTGAGTTCAGCTGCATCTTCGGCATGCCGATTCAGAAATCCCATGGGAGGAATACGAGCCTGAAGATGAAAATTCCCAGCGTACGGCCAGCACTCGCGCCTTACCTTTGCACCGGTCTTTGTAGTCTTCTGAAGACTGTCGGAAGAGGTCACGAAAGT
Source organism: Eurypyga helias (assembly GCF_000690775.1). Lineage (NCBI taxonomy): Eukaryota > Metazoa > Chordata > Aves > Eurypygiformes > Eurypygidae > Eurypyga > Eurypyga helias. Next base: position 21,700 of record NW_010238533.1, on the reverse strand, counting down.
CAGAGGAAAGCTGCTATTTTTCCTCGTCGTCCGAGCTAACAAGTCGGTGTTTCCCACCTTGGGGTAACGCGGGAGGTATCGCTTTTCTGTCTGCCTGGTGAGTAATGGCAGCTCCGGTCTCCTTGAGTCTGAAGAAACCTCTCCAACGCCGTTCTGCAGGAACACATTAAAACGTCGTGACGGCTTCTCTGCGAGGAACAAAACACGGCGGCTGCTTTGGTTTCTGCATTTCCATAGTTACTGGTTAACCTGCTAGCGCTGTAATCGTCCTGTGCAATCTGTAAAAGCCTCAGTGTGAAGAGAACATCCCTTAATAAAAGAATAACCATTGTACAAACTTCTCATAAATACACCAGGATATATCCAGGGCCTGCCGCAATCTGATCTGTGAATGGGATTGATGGGATATGAAGGCAGTGTCTCTGAATTCCGTTGAGACGACATCCTTCTCGGAACAGGTGTTTTTTTTGGAAGCCTGTCCTGTAGCGTTGCGTGTAGCTGGCTCTGTGCTGGAGTTCATATATTCATGCCTTGTCCAAGATCCAAATGTTGGTGGTGACTTGGGTGAGAATGCAGCAGAATTCGGATGTGAAAGGAACATCAATTTTCCGCTCGGACAAGCTGATCATGGGAGAGGAGCAGCAGTCTGTCTTAATGACTGGTTTCTGTTTAAAGACCCAGGCATCTTTTAAGAACAAAAGGGTGCTTTTCTGCTTCTTTTCTCTTCTCCCTTTGAATTGAGCTTAGCAACTTAAAACTGAAAGCGCTTTTTTTTTAAGCACACTTGGATCCGAAGCGTGAGCTTCCCAGTCTCATCAGAATGCCCTGGATGCACTCTTATCTCAGCGCTGAAAAGCCGAGTAGGTCCAGACGCCTCTGGAAGGAGATGATGCGCGCTGCTGCCTCTTGGATACCGGTGGCTCTTTCTGCAGACGGAGACAGCGCAAACCCGGGTGCGTGTTCCTCTCGGATAATTTTCCTGGCCAAACGGAGGAGCTTGTGTGTCTTTTGTTATCCCCCAATGCGGTAGGAAATCAGAGCTGGGTTCAAACCAAGTTTCTGTCAGGAAGATGATCAGGTGCCCCATCAAAACTGGGTTTGAAGTGATCTTTTTAGCCCCAAAAATGAGTACTGCCAGGTTGTAAATCACTTTTTGTTTCAGCAAGTGGTGAATTGCCTTTGGTTTTTCTCCAGGTACAGAACCGAGCCGGTTGTGTTTTCTGTCGATGGGCTTCATTAAGGGGAGCTTAACGTCCCCGTGGCAGATTTCCCCAGCCGCGGCGTACGTGTCTTTGGTGAGATGCTCGTCGCTTCCGCGCGGCACAAAGCACCGAGCTGCGGTCCATCTGCTCTAGCTGCTGGTGTGAACACCTCCCCCCATCCTCATTAATGGTGACGGCTGCCAAAAAGCACATAGAGGCCTATTTAATAAATGTTCCCTCTTTAGGCTCTCTGTGGCAGCTGTGGGCGACCTGTGATAGTTAATAGGGCAAAATAAGAAAAATAAATGCCAAGTGGTATGTTTAAAGTAGTCGTCTTTGGAGGAAGAAGTCTTCCGGTCTCATTAGCATCCTAACTGTGAGGAGAATAAAAGCTCAGGATGGATGAGTATCTCCCTTGTATATGTAATCACCATCTGATTTAATTCAGGGGATCTGTGTGCGTGTGAGACACTGCTCATGGGGAGCCAGCTAAACACGCATCTCGGCAGCTGACGATCCACACAGTAACCTCATTGTAATCCAAGCTTAAATAAACCTTTGGTCTTTTCCTTAACTCTGAACCAACTTGTTGGAAGTTTTAGTAGCAGAGAAGCTTCGCCATGTCTAAAAAATAAAAACGGTTTCAACACTGATGTCGTAGATGATACGCCGGTTGCGGTGAGATACGCTGGGTTTTGGCAGCAGCTGAGCTCAGGAAGCATCTCTTCCTCTACATCCATTCAGAGATTGTGGTCCCTCGGCTGTGCTGGCAGTTCACGCTGTCGCCTAGCTCAAGTCAGACTAACTTTTGGAAACAAGGATTTAGTGGTGAAGCTGATCACCGAAGTGGCATAAAATCAGGCAGCAGCTTTCCTGGTGCTTACGGTGATGTTCCTGGTTGGGTTGTGGATGGGACAGTGTGTCTGGCTGATCCTTAAACTGCAGGAGGAGCTCTGTTGGCCTGGTAGTACCTATGCTCCTCGAGATAAGGGCCTGCTGAATGTGTCAGCATGGGGAAGCCTCTTTTAGCTCAGCTCCTAAAGCTGAGATGCCTCCCCCATCCTTGCAGTGAAACTCAGGCTAGTCTGTTTTCAACTCGACTTTGCAAAACCTTGACTTGCAGTTGCGTCAAAAGAAAAGCCGATAAAACCTGGCTGGCTGAGGAGCTCAGTTGTGGAAAGTTTAAGCTCTCGCCTATGGAGAGAGTGCCTAGGGCGCAGGTAGTCGCTGCAGACAGAACAGAACGCCCGAGCGTGGCTCTCGCCAGGCCCTTGTCAGCCGGGAATATTAGTTTCCTTGGGCTGACACCTGGCTCGCGTCGGGTATTGCGCTGCCAGTTGGGTTAGTCACAGGAGCGAGCACTTTCTCCAAGGGGATGGCTGCGGTGAGTCACCAGCCAGCGAAAGAACATTTGCACTGGAAGAATATTTGGGTGACTGGGTGGTGTGGCAGTACGTGAGCGGCTGGCCAGCTTAAACACAGGGCTGGGCTGCCTGGGAACTGGCTTCTTTCAGGATGATGGGCCTTTTTTTCCTGCCTGGTTTCAAGATTGTAACCTTTCAGGCGTAGGTGGGGTTGGTGACCTGACTATTGAGTCCTTGGATCCATGGCTGCTGTCCATCAGAAACGCGTTCCAAGTTGTCCAACCTGTTGGCTGAACTGAAGCCGGTTGCTCGTTCAAACTGAGTTGTGATTCTGGGGGGAAGAGCAATCCCGTCACTTGGGATGATCAGATAGGCTGCAGACAGGTGAGCTTCATTTTCTTCTGGAAAACGTTCAGAACCTTGGAGAAGAGGTGATGGAGTTTGTGTTTGACTAAATCGGTACGAACCAGTGAGCACCAAGACTCGAGGAGCCTTAGGACGCTACATCAAGTGCTGTGCAGCATGGCAGGGAGACCATAATGTTATGACTCTGCATTTCCCTCCATCTGCTGCCGAATACATGCAAAACAGGGCTTGGAGAAGCAAAACCGAGATGGGGAATTACCCTTTCACGTAAGAACTCAAAACTTGATTAATCAAGAGATTCCCCTGCAGTTACGACGCGGCGCGTTCTTAGAATCGAATCCAAACAAATCCTGAAATCAGTCACACAAAAGAACAGGCTTGAGCAATTCCTGTGCAGAAAGCAGTTAGCGTGGCTTGTCGCCACCGGTATTTTTTTGAAGCAAATCTGTGGATTATGTTTTAAGCTGGAAATAAAAGAAAAAAAATGCCCTGGAGATGGAATTGAGCGGCTCTGCGTCGAGCGCGTCGTGACGCGATAGCGCCCGTTTGCGTAGGTTGGAGGATGAAGCGGCGCAGCGCGTCGTGCTTGGCACAACACAGCTGAACGTGCCGAGTTGCTACGGGGTTTTGTAACCTCTGCAGGCTTCTAGTCGTGGTCTTGCCGTGCATCTCTCTCTTCCCCGATCAGTTCTGATCCCGTCAGCCGTTTCTTCAGGGCGAGGGGGGTACTCGGAGTCTCAGAGATACGCTGTTCCTTTGAGTTTTGCGAAAACAAGCGGTTTTAATAGAGGAGAGAGACCTGATTAGTGGCCCCATGGAGAGAAAAGCCTGTAGCGAGAGTGCAACCCTTATTAGACATTAAAGAATCCACATGGGAGAGAGGTGTTCCTGACCGTGGGAAAAGCTGCAGTGGGAACTGGCAGTTATTGGATGCCGGAGAATTCGACCTCTGCATCCGTAAGAAATGACTCTTCGTTATTACTCTCACAAAGCCACGTGGATTTCTGATTTTTTTTTAATAACCTATGTACCAGTAAGCCCTGCTCCGGACGCCTGTGTGCTTCTCCTTAATCCCACAGAAGCGACAGCTGGGGAAAGTTCCTGGGTGACAGACCCTCTGCCACTTTTCTGTCTGGCTGAGGTGGCCGTGCGAACGAGAAACTTGTATTGTTCAGCCACGTTCACGCTGCTTTAACGCGGCAATTTTGCGTTAAGCCCGTCATTAGAGCTGGGGCAGGGTTTGCCTGCGGACGGCCTGATGCAATGCCGGGCTCGCCTGGCGTCACCGGCAGCCCCGGCTCCTGACGCGGGTGAGGATGTCCAGTCCAGCCCGGCTGGATGTTGCTGAGGTCGAGCTGTGGCTTTGTTTTACTCATCCAGCTCCCCAGCGTCTGAAGCATGGATTCATCTCCCCCTCTGTCTCCGTGGAGCTGGAATGTTGCTGGAATGCTCCTTCTGAACGTTGTTCCGTGTTGTGGGGGTGTTGCAGCGGAGCAGATTTATATCTCAAGGAGGGGGTGTATCTGTATTCCAGTTTCTGCTGATGCGTACGCACTACAACAGCTTTTTTTTTGTCATGGGGCTTGCAGAAAAATTTCTTGACTTGCTGATTATTGGATGTGGCTTTGAGCACCCTGGTCTAGTGGAAGGTGTCCCTGCCCATGGGGTTGGAACTGGATGATCTTTAAGGTCCCTTCCAACCCAAACCATTCTGCGATACTAAGAAATGGTTGCTACCAACTGTAGCAACCACTAATAAACAGTTTAAATACGCTGTTTCTTCCCTCTCTGTCGGTACATCATAATTTCACTCGTGCATTATTCCCTCAGCACCATCCAAACGGTGACTTTGCAGCGAAGGCGTAAATAAAATGTCTCGGTTAGGAATCACTCGTACTTTGTGTCTTAAAATGGAGCATTCAGCTGCGCTGTAAAGCGAGCGCTGATTTCAGCGCCGAGTTATCTACCGGACTATCTGATACGGCGAGCACGTCGCTCTTGGATAACAGAGGTATCAGAAGTATCAGCGAATGTGCCTATGCTAGCTTTTTAATTTCCTACTTTGTCATCTCTTGGGGAGGGATTACGAGCGTAGACAAAGCCCTGGCTGTTGGCGGTGCGTGGCAGGAACACGTGCTGGGTCTCGTTAACAAAACCCCCGTCTGTAGCCGGGAGTTGGGGAGATTTCCTGTTGAGGGCTGCGGGGGGCTGGAGGCAGCCGCAAAGCCCGCGAGTGGCCTGGGCTCCAGGAACTGGGGCGGTGGGGCAGGAGGGGAGAGCGGGGAGCACCCCGCTGCGGTTTCACCCCAGTCGATGGAAGCAGGGTTGACCCTCTCGGTGGTTACTGCCCCTCAGTTGTGTGGTTTCCCCGCAGACCTTCGCTGCGAGGCGGAGAGCTGCAGAGAATGCCCCGAAGAATGTTGTTTTTCTCCCCCCCCAAAGGTCGCAGAGCCAATAACGATCACTCTAAACAGGTTTTAAAGCGGCTCAGATTGCAATCTAGAAAATTACGGGAGCTCGGTAATTAGGGCATGTTTCTGAATCATGGCTGTCACAAGGTCTGTTCTGGGTATGGCTTCAAACCCAGCACTCCTTGCGATACGAGGAGCTTTTATTTTGCCTGCCTGTGGGAAGGTAAAGCTTTTCAAAGCCTTCCATCGTCCGGATTAATCGCTCGCTGTCGGGCTTCCCTGCTCCCGATCGTGCCGGCCGCTCAGGATGCCTTATCGTTACCGAAACTGCAGTTCTGTGCCGAGAAAGGTGGAATTAGAGAGGCATTTAATTTGCTTTATTTTTAGCCGTCTTTAACGCAGCGTAGCAGCTGGAGATAAGGAGAGCCAACGCCATACGTTGCCTCTCCTCTCGAGGCTGCTGGAAGTGCTCCAGCCATTGCTGGCAGCCTTTGTGCTGGTACCCTCGTCCCAGCGGGTTCCGTCACCTCAGCCTCTTTCTGCAGAAAATTGGGGGAAAATGAGGCGTTGGGAGGAGCGTTACAAGATGACGCTGTCGGGCTCTTCGAAGGGGCGTGCGCTTCTGTGTATTAGACAAATATTCCCAGTATTTTCACCGCAGTCCTGAAATAGCCCGTTTTCAAGATGCGTGCGTGCCGACGGGAGGGATGTCTGGTGTGCTGAGCTCCGTGCAGAGCGCCGTCCGGTGCCCTTCGGAACCGAGGCTGCTGCCCTGGCCGGCTGTGGATCAGGCCCTGGGTGACAGGACGTGGCAGCGAGTTGGTGGCGGTACACAGGTTTTTGCTCCCACTCCAGCGCGGCCGCTCGCGAAGGCCGGCGGCCCTGCGCGCGTTGCCGTAAGCATTCCAGGTACTGCTGCGCAAATCCTCTGGAGCTGAGTGACAAACCTGCGAAGACGAGTGCTCGTGGGTCATCAGGGCACAGTTCCCCACGTCTGTTAATATTGATTTTAAGTGTGGTTTTCCAGGCGTCTGGAATTGTGCTAGTTGTTGCTGTCAGGGTACGTTCGGATGGACTGGGAATGTTCTCCGCCCAGCCCTGTGCACAGCTTTCTGTGTGGTCTGACTCTTACAGGGCCGTTACCCTGTTTCTGACAAGACCCAAACCCAGCAACGCAGTTGGTGCATTTTTGAGTACTTTTTGTTGCGATTCCTTTACTCTTCCTTGTGTCAGGTCACGTACATATGTCACAGAAGAGTAGGGTCTCCCAAGTCCAAGGAGTAATGGGTTTAAATTGAAAGTGGGGAGGTTTAGATTGGATATCAGGAAGAAATTCTATCCGGAGAGGTTGGGGAGGCACTGGGAGAGGTTGCCCAGAGAAGCTGTGGATGCCCCATCCCTGGAAGTGTCCAAGGCCGGGCTGGATGAGGCTTGGAGCAACCTGGTCTAGTGGAAGGTGTCCCTGCCCATGGCAGGGGGGTTGGAACTGGATGGTCTTTAAGGTCCCTTCCAACCCAAACCAGTCTGTGATTCTATGATTCTAAGTCTTCCTTGCATGCTAGGCACGTGATGATACTGTCAGATTTTGAACTGGAACTCTGCATTACTTGAAGCAGGGTGTAATTCCAAAGACTTGTGCCGCTCAGAAGGTGATGAAACACCATCTCATAACTCTTTATATGAAAATCCCTTTGTAAAAGGAGTTTAGAAGTACATGAGTATTTTTTGTGGCAAGCAGGAACGTGGCTATAGTGAACATGAGGCACGGAACGTCGTTTTCGTAGGCCGAGCGTGTTACAGCTGCACGTGGTGTGTGTTATTTACAACAGCAACGCGCTCCCTGCGCAGTTACAGTGCCTTCTGCTTTGCGAAAGTGCGGACCCGGGTCCCTTCGCGTTCCTGGCGTAGGGCTGTCACCGTGGGGAATACTGGCCGCCGGTGGTGGTGGTAGGGGAGGGAGACTCGCTCTGTGCAGTCCTTCCTGCCAGCTGGTGATTCTGGAAGCTGGCGCTGATCTGGGAGCAGGATTTCTCCGAGGTGGCGGTTGCGGTGGCTCTGTGGCATGCTGTGGGTAGGACTGTTGTGCTGGCCTGTTACTGCGGGTATACCACGGGTGCGACACGCTGCACGTGCCGTCGTGGCGGGCCAGGTTCCGGCACTGCGGAAGGGCTGTCTGGGGTAGCGGAAGACCCCTGAAGCGATGGTAATGGAGTTGACAGTCGGGCAGCCCGGCGATGGCACCCTCCTCTGCGGCAGCTTCGCTGTTTGCACATCTCCTTTCCCCAAGCCTGAAGCCCGTCTGCTTTGTGCAGGGGGAAATCCCAGTCCAGAGTAGCCCCCGGCATGGGGAACTGGACTCGTGGGGAGTTAGGAAGGAGGAGAAGAGGTGCAGACATCTGCGTAAGTATTATTTCAGGTCACATAATTGTGTTATGAAATAACAACAAAGCAAGAGGAATGCGATTGGCCAAGGAAAGCTTCAAGCTGTGCGAGCGTTGTACTGAATAATGCAGGCTGGGGCTTGCCGGGGTTATATAATAATCCAGCAGGAAGGAGTTTGAGCGTGGCACGGAAAAATCATCCGTGCTTTTCAGATGGCTAAAGATAGCTGGCTTTAGTCAAAGTGAATCCAAGTGGATCCAAAATATTCGGATGTCCTGCTGTATCAGGACGTCTTGTCAAATCACGATCTTAATGAGGGGTACAGAACCAAGCACACACCCTCCCCCCGTGTTACTTCTGATCTCACGGTGTTTCCTGCGTTTAGTAGTATCTGGAGCGTAATGTTGTGCTGGCTTGTAAATGAAAACATGGTGAAGTAGGCCGGGATGAGCCGACCTGCAGGAATGGAAATAGTCGGGTATAAAAGGGCTTCACAAGCTCGGGGGGAGCTCAGCCTGAGAAATGGGGAGGTAACGTGGTTTAAAGCGGGATTCAGTTTAAATCAAAAATGAGAATCTCCCCGATTTTGCCCTCCCTTTTCCTACCGCGTAAGTATTGTCCTGTAAAGATGGGAGAAGTACTGCGACTACGTTGTCTCTCTCCTAGTCCATCATGTGTTTCAAATGCTTTGGCTTGGGAATAGCAGAGCATGCCGAAAAATCCATGTTTGGAGTAAGCACCCCAGGGGAAGTGGTTACTTGGGTGCCGAGGGTGCCGATACCCCGTGCAGGGACAGTGGTGGGGTGAGGGATGACTTCGGCTGCGTCTGGGTGACACGTCGCTCCTGGGGGGGAGGAGGAACCAGCCCGACCTTTCCCAACCCGGCCGCGCTGTCTGCCGGTAGGAGAGGAAGAGCTGGGGAGGAGGAAGGGCTGGAGAGCCAGAGAAGCATGCCGAGCAGCCGTGCCAAGAGCCCAGAGACATTTCAGCTGCTTGATTACAGAGGTGCTTTGATCTACAGTGAATAAACCGATAATGCTTAAATTACGAATTCCTTTTCTTTGTCTGAAAAGCTGGATTAGCGTGGCTTTGTTGGAGCAGTGATTATCCAGCAACTTTTATTTTCCGTAAGGGCCGCTTGGTTTCTGCTTACAGCGGGGTGCTGGGGTGGTGCTGCGCCGGCGGAGGAGCTGGGTGACATAACGGCCCTCGCGCCTCCCCGGCTGCCAACCCCTGACCCACGGCCGCCGCCACCTTCCTTGCGGAGCGGGGCTCATGATTAATCGGCGCGAGTTGCAGGCGGGAAGAGGCACCGAAAAGCCTTGTTTTCGTTCGGGTCTGCGGATTTGGAGCTGAGCCAACGTGCCTCTTTGTTTTCGGGTCGCCCTGCCAGCGATTGTGAAACGCAGCCTTCTTGGAAAAGGCTGACGCACAGGTATAAAGATAGGAGGGGGAGGTTGAGAGGAGCCGCTCTGCGAACGTTACCAAAGGTCGCGGCGATGTCTCCCCTTGGTTTTGTGTCCCCTCCTCCCAGCCCTTCGGATCCGGACAAAGGTTGCTCCTTGGAGCGCGTTCGCCTCCATCTTGCCTTAACGCGCGTCCGCGTAAGGAAACGCGGCGTTCGGCTCCCCC
>NW_010238533.1:9931-12332 GCF_000690775.1 Eurypyga helias | reverse complement strand
CCCCCCCCCCCGGCTCCCCGGAACGCGGTGTTTTTCCCCTGTAATGTGTTATTCTGCTGCAGTAAGCCCGTCTGGTGATGCAGCACTGCAGATCTCCCCTCCTCTCCCCTCGATGCGGTCCTCCTCCCGGCAGCATCTGCCAAGACGGGAGCAGCTCGGAGAGACGCCAACGGGTGGGGCTGGGTCGGATCACTAGACAGATTAATCTTCGCGGTGGGGGACCGGAGGATGTGTGTAATCACAGGACCACGTTGGGGCACGGAAAATGCAAACCTTCCTCTCCCAGCAGCTGTCCTTGAATACTCAGGGCGCTCTCCTTCTCGGTTTTCTTTCATCCCCCCCTTATGTTCCCTTTCTCCTCCCCCCATCTGCCCCCCTCGCTCTCAGCAAAGACGATTGTCACAGATTATCCTCGGGCCTCGTCAGGGGCGCGGCGCAGAGCGAAGCGTGTCTTTGGGTCTGGGTAACGGGCGGATTACGTCGCCGAGGGGGGCGACTCGGGACCGGGGCTGCAGTGGAATACCGTGGTAGCCTCCCCCCTCCGTTTCGGATTGAAAAAAATAAACATGAAATCATTTTTAATGAATGGCAACCCAAGTACACTTTTCCCGACATAAGAACTAAGCTCCGGCTGGCGTTCGCTGGGTGATTTTCTTGGTACACGGGCAGCGTGTTACATCGATGTGCTGGATCTCCTGCAGCAAAAGAGTAAAGGTCTGTGTGCGTGTGTTACAATGAGGCGTGCGTGTTAGGCTTTCGGAAGGAGGCAATAAAGGCATCGTCGGGGCGGTGAGTGGGAAGAGCCTTTCAGAGCCCGTTTCTGTGTGAGTGCAGCAGCACTTCATGCGGAGCAGGCTGTGGTGGCTGCAGGCAGAGAGGTCAGTAAAGTTTCCGGGTTTTTTAAGATACGATTTCCCTCCCCACCCCGAAGACTGTAGGCAGAGTGTGGGCTTTTGCTGCCAGAAGCCGAATGTGTAAACAGGGAGCAGAAGGAAAGGACATGTTCTGACCAGTCACTTCTGGAAGTCTGGTATTGAGGAGAAAAACTCAGTATTACAGAAACACAAAATGGTTTGGGTTGGAAGGGACCTTAAAGACCACCCAGTTCCAACCCCCCTGCCATGGGCAGGGACACCTTCCACTAGACCAAGGTGCTCAGTATTAGAGCGCTCTGCCCTTTCACATCGCCTTTTCTTCGCTGGCTGTAGAGAACTGGCACTGAAATGCAGGTTAAAGGGGATGCTGACTAGGATACCTAATGATCTGTCATATTTTTCGTCATGTTCATTCATGGCATGAACATTTTTTCGAATGGGCTCTTTCCTGTTTTCCTTCCCCCGTCTTCCTTTCCTCTCTCTACTCTCCTTACACGTGTCACATCCACTTAGGCCATTTTTTTGACACGCATGAATTGTATTAACCATATCCTCTGCTTTTCTGGTCTTTCTAAACCTTGCCTTCAAGGTAAGATAACCTTATCGAGTACAGACTTGAAGAATTACCCTTCCTGCAGTAGCACTGGCCATTACTTGCTCCTTGCAGTTTTTCATTAGAATAAAAAAATAACCGGTGCGTTGGTTTGGTGTGGTGGGTTAGGAAACTCCCGAGAACTGAACGTCAGCGTGCTGTGCCCACGCGTACAAAGGCGGCGAGCTCGGCTCCGGGCAGCCGGGAGGCAGGAAAGCGCCCCGTAGGCAGCTTTGGCTGTACAAGGCGCTCTTGTTTGCGCACGTATTCTTTAACGGATGGTGAGCCGTATTCGGTGGAGTATAAACCAGGGGCAAATGAGATCTAAATCCAAACCGGATTATCAATAAAGCACAGTAGGTCAGGTCGGAACGAGGAGCCAGCCGCCAGCGACGCGGGTTTAGTCGACTTTGGGGATTAGTCACCCAGCTGCAGTGACGAAATGGTAAGGTGTGTTGAAAGCCAGATGCAGGTTCTGACAGCATCCGCTCCTCAGCCAGGCGCTGGTGTTCGCTCTTCCTACACGTACGGCTGAAAACAGCTTTTTCTTTGAGATCTGCGTACGGCTGTTGGGCGTTGTGCTGCCTTTGTGAGCAGAACGTGGTCGTAGGGTTTGCAGACATTCCTCGGATCAGTTTCTTAATGGTGGGGTCACCAGTATGTTTGTCAGTGCATTCAAAAATACGGTTTTGGCCTCTTTTTGTCGTGGATTCACCCTCCCTGTTTGGCTAAATCTGGCCGAGAGCAAGGAGCAGCCAAAAGGCGAGCTGCAGTGGGTGGCCGTTTCAAAACATCGCTGTGTTCCCGCTTCTCCTTCCTGCTCTGAGATGAAGCAGGTTATTTAAACACATTTCAGGTTGTGTTTTCTCATGTGCACAAACTTGTTTGTATTTTTTTTTTTTTTTTTTTTTTCTCATCCGCCAGCCCCCCTGTT